>NC_081832.1:34059168-34406668 GCF_030867095.1 Alligator mississippiensis
CTACAAGAACAACCACTACTACTACAAGAACAACCACCACTACTTCTACTAGTATTACAAGAACAACCCCTACTACTACTACAAGAACAACAGCTACTACTAATAATACTACCACACGTACAACCACTACTACTAGAACAACAACAAATACTACTACTACAAGAGAAACCACTACATCTACTACTACTACTACAAGAACAACCACTACTACTACTACAAGAAAAACCACTGCTTCTCCTACTACTACTATTACAAGAACAACCACTACTACTACTACAAGAACAACCTCCACTACTAATGCTAGAACAACCACTACTACTACTACTACTACTACTTCTACTACTACTACTTCTACTACTCCTACTACAAGAACAACCACTACTACTAATACTAATACTACTATTACAAGGACAACCACTACGATTACTACAACTAGAACCACTACAACTACTACAAGAACAACCACTACTACTACTACTACTACTACTACTACAAGAACAACCACTAATACTAATACAAGAACAACCACTACTTCTACTACTTCAAGAACAAGCACTACCACTACTACTACAAGAACTACCACTACTACTACTACAAGAACAACCACTGCTTCTCCTACTACTACTACTTCAAGAACAACCACTACTACTTCTACAAGATCAACCACTCCATCTCCTACTACTACTACTACAAGAACAACCACTACTACTACTACAAGAACGACCACCACTACTACTACTACTGCAAGAACAACCTTTACTACTACTACAAGAACAACCACAGCTACTACTTAAAGAACAACCACGGCTTCTCCTAATACTACTACTACGAGAATAACCACTATTACTACTACAAGAACAACCACCACTACTACTACTACTACTACAAGAAAAACCTCTACTATTAATACACGGGCAACCACCACTTCTACTACTACTGCTACTACAAGAACAAACACTACTACTAATACAAGAACGACCACTACTACTACTGCTACTACCAGTAGACCCACTACTACTATTACAAGAACAACCACTACTACTACTACTAGTATTACAAGAACAACCACTTCTAATACTACAAGTACAAACACCACTACTACTACAAGAACAACCCCTACTACTACTACAAGAACAACCACTGCTTCTCCTACTACTACTACTACAAGAACAACCACTACTTCTACTACTACAAGAACAACCACCACCACTACTACTAATACTACTACTACTACAAGATCAACCACTACCACTTCGACAAGAACAACCACTACTACTTGTACTAGTATTACAAGAACAACCACTACTACTATTACAAGAACAACCACTACTACTACTACAAGTATTACAAGAAAAGCCACTACTACGACTACAAGAACAACCACTACTACTTCTACATGAACAACTACTACAACTACCACTACTACAACTACCAGAACAACGACTACTACTACAATAACAACCACCACTACTACTACTGCTACTACAAAAACAACTACTACTACTTCTACAAGAACAACCACTACTTCTACTACTACTACTACTACTACTACTACTACAAGAACAACCACTACTACTACTACAAGAACAACCACTACTAGTACTACTACTACTACTAATACAAGAACAACCACTACTACTACTACTACTACAAGAACAACCAATACTACTAATACAAATACAACCACTACTACTACTACTACTACAACTACAAGAACAACCAACTACTACTACTACAAGAACAACCACTGATTCTCCTACTACTACTATTACAAGAACAACCACTACTACTACTACAAGATCAAAAACCACTACTACTACCACTACTACTACTACTACTACGACTACTACATGAACAACCAATACTACTACTACTACTACTACAAGAACAACCACTACTACTTCTGCTACTACTACTACAAGAACAAACACTACTACTAATACTAGAACAACCACTACTACTACTACTACTACTACTGCTGCTGCTACAAGAACAACCACTAATACTAATACAAGAACAACCACTACTACTAATACTAATACTACTATTACAAGGACAACCACTACTATTACTACAAGTAGAGCCATTACAACTACTACAAGAACAACCACAACTACCACTACTACTACTACTACAAGAACAACCACTAATACTAATACAAGAACAACCACTACTATTAGTAGTACTACTACTACTACTACTACTACTACTACTACTACAAGAACAACCACTACTACTTCTAAAAGTACAGCCACAACTACTACTACAAGAATAACCCCTACTACTGCTACAAGAACAACCACTGCTTCTCCTACTACTACTTCTACTACAAGAACAACCACTACTACTAGTAGTATTACAAGAAAAAACCACTACTACTACTACAAGAACATCTGCTACTAATGCTATTACAAGTACAACCACTACTACTACCAGAACAACCACTACTACTACTACAAGAGTAACCACTACTACCACTACAGGAACAACCACTACTACTATTACTAGTATTACAACAACAACCAGTATTACCATTACAAGAACAAACACTACTATTTCCAGAAGTGAAACCACTACTACTACTGCTACTACAAGAACAACCAGCACCACTACTACTACTACAAGAACAACCACTACTACTTCTAAAAGTACAGCCACAACTACTACTACAAGAATAACCCCTACTACTGCTACAAGAACAACCACTGCTTCTCCTCCTACTACTTCTACTACAAGAACAACCACTACTACTAGTAGTATTACAAGAAAAAACCACTACTACTACTACAAGAACATCTGCTACTAATGCTATTACAAGTACAACCACTACTACTACCAGAACAACCACTACTACTACTACAAGAGTAACCACTACTACCACTACAGGAACAACCACTACTACTATTACTAGTATTACAACAACAACCAGTATTACCATTACAAGAACAAACACTACTATTTCCAGAAGTGAAACCACTACTACTACTGCTACTACAAGAACAACCAGCACCACTACTACTACTACAAGAACAACCACTACAACTACCACTACTACAACTACAAGAACAACCACTACTACTACAAGAACAACCACCACTACAACAACAAATACTACTACTACAAGAGAAACCACTACTACTACTACTACTACTACTACAAGAACAACCACTACTACTACTACTACAAGAACAACCACTACAACTACCACCACTACAACTACAAGAACAACCACTACTACTACAAGAACAACCACCACTACTACTACTTCTACAAGAACAACCACTACTACTACTACAAGAACAACCGCCACTACTACTACTACTACTACAAGATCAACCACTACTACTACTACTACTACTTCTACAAGTAGAACCACTACTACTACTAAAACAACAACCACTACTACTACTACAAGAACAACCACTACTACTACTACAAGTATTACAAGAAAAACCACTACTACTACTACAACAACAACCACTACTACTTCTACAAGAACAACCACTACAACTACCACTACTACAACTTCAAGAACAACCACTACTACTACAAGAACAACCACCACTGCTACTACTGCTACTACAAGAACAACCGCTACTACTACTACTACTACTACAAGAACAACCACTACTACTTCTACAAGAACAACCACTACTACTACTACAAGAACAACCACTACTACTACTACAAGTATTACAAGAAAAACCACTACTACAAGAACAACCACTACTACTTCTACAAGAACAACCACTACAACTACCATTACTACAACTACAAGAACAACCACTACTACTACAAGAACAACCACTACTACTACTACTACTACTACAAGTAGAACCACTACTACTACTAAAACAACAACCACTACTACTACTACAAGAACAACCACTACTACTACTACAAGTATTACAAGAAAAACCACTACTACAAGAACAACCACTACTACTTCTACAAGAACAACCACTACAACTACCATTACTACAACTACAAGAACAACCACTACTACTACAAGAACAACCAACACTACTACTACTGCTACTACAAGAACAACCGCTACTACTACTACTACTACTACAAGAACAACCACTACTACTTCTACAAGAACAACCACTACTTCTCCTACTACTACTACTACTACTACAAGAACAACCACCACTACTACTACTAAAAGAACAACCACTACTACTACTACAAGAACAACCACTACTACTACTAGTACTACTACTACTACTACTACTACTACTACTACAAGAACAACCACTACTACTTCTAAAAGTACAGCCACAACTACTACTACAAGAATAACCCCTACTACTGCTACAAGAACAACCACTGCTTCTCCTACTACTCCTTATACTACAAGAACAAACACTACTACTAGTAGTATTACAAGAAAAACCACTACTACTACTACAAGAACAACTGCTACTAATACTATTACAAGTACAACCACTACTACTACCAGAACAACCACTACTACTACTACAAGAACAACCACTACAACTACCACTACTACAACTACAAGAACAACCACTACTACTACAAGAGCAACCACCACTACTACTACTTCTACAAGAACAACCACTACTACTACTACAAGAACAACCGCCACTACTACTACTACTACTACTACAAGATCAACCACTACTACTACTACTACTTCTACAAGTAGAACCACTACTACTACTAAAACAACAACCACTACTACTACTACAAGAACAACCACTACTACTACTACAAGTATTACAAGAAAAACCACTACTACTACTACAAGAACAACCACTACTACTTCTACAAGAACAACCACTACAACTACCACTACTACAACTACAAGAACAACCACTACTACTACAAGAACAACCACCACTACTACTACTGCTACTACAAGAACAACCGCTACTACTACTACTACTACTACAAGAACAACCACTACTACTTCTACAAGAACAACCACTACTTCTCCTACTACTACTACTACTACAAGAACAACCACTAATACTACTACTACTAAAAGAACAACCACTACTACTACTACAAGAACAACCACTACTACTACTAGTACTACTACTACTACTACTACTACTACAAGAACAACCACTACTACTACTACAAGTACAACCACGACTACTACTACTACTACAAGTAGAACCACTACTACTACTAAAACAACAACCACTACTACTACTACAAGAACAACCACTACTACTACTACAAGTATTACAAGAAAAACCACTACTACTACTACAAGAACAACCACTACTACTTGTACAAGAACAACCACTACAACTACCATTACTACAACTACAAGAACAACCACTACTACTACAAGAACAACCAACACTACTACTACTGCTACTACAAGAACAACCGCTACTACTACTACTACTACAAGAACAACCACTACTACTTCTACAAGAACAACCACTACTTCTCCTACTACTACTACTACTACTACAAGAACAACCACTAATACTACTACTACTAAAAGAACAACCACTACTACTACTACAAGAACAACCACTACTACTACTAGTACTACTACTACTACTACTACTACTACAAGAACAACCACTACTACTACTACAAGTACAACCACGACTACTACTACTACTACAACAACAACCACTACTACTACTACTACTACTACAAGTAGAACCACTACTACTACTAAAACAACAACCACTACTACTACTACAAGAACAACCACTACTACTACTACAAGTATTACAAGAAAAACCACTACTACTACTACAAGAACAACCACTACTACTTCTACAAGAACAACCACTACAACTACCATTACTACAACTACAAGAACAACCACTACTACTACAAGAACAACCAACACTACTACTACTGCTACTACAAGAACAACCGCTACTACTACTACTACTACAAGAACAACCACTACTACTTCTACAAGAACAACCACTACTTCTCCTACTATTACTACTACTACTACAAGAACAACCACTACTACTACTACTACTAAAAGAACAACCACTACTACTACTACAAGAACAACCACTACTACTACTAGTACTACTACTACTACTACTACTACAAGAACAACCACTACTACTTCTAAAAGTACAGCCACAACTACTACTACAAGAATAACCCCTACTACTGCTACAAGAACAACCACTGCTTCTCCTACTACTCCTTATACTACAAGAACAAACACTACTACTAGTAGTATTACAAGAAAAACCACTACTACTAATACAAGAACAACTGCTACTAATACTATTACAAGTACAACCACTACTACTACCAGAACAACCACTGCTACTACTACAAGAGAAACCACTACTGCTACTACAGGAACAACCACTACTACTATTACTAGTATTACAACAACAACCAGTACTACCATTACAAGAACAAACACTACTATTTCCAGAAGTAAAACCACTACTACTACTGTTACTACAAGAACAACCAGCACCACTACTACTACTACAAGAACAACCACTACTACTACTACAAGAACAACCACTACAACTACCACTACTACAACTACAAGAACAACCACCACTACAACAACAAATACTACTACTACAAGAGAAACCACTTCTACTACTACTACTACTACTACAAGAACAACCACTACTACTACTACAAGAACAACCACTACAACTACCACTACTACAACTACAAGAACAACCACTACTACTACAAGAACAACCACCACTACTACTACTTCTACAAGAACAACCACTACTACTACTACAAGAACAACCGCTACTACTACTACTACTACAAGATCAACCACTACTACTACTAGTACTACTACTACTACAATTAGAACCACTACTACTACTAAAACAACAACCACTACTACTACTACAAGAACAACCACTACTACTACTACAAGTACTACAAAAAAACCACTACTACTACTACAAGAACAACCACTACTACTTCTACAAGAACAACCACTACAACTACCACTACTACAACTACAAGAACAACCACTACTACTACAAGAACAACCACCACTACTACTACTGCTACTACAAGAACAACCGCTACTACTACTACTACTACTACAAGACCAACCACTACTACTTCTACAAGAACAACCACTACTTCTCCTACTACTACTACTACTACTACAAGAACAACCACTACTACTACTACTACTAAAAGAACAACCACTACTACTACTACAAGAACAACCACTACTACTACTAGTACTACTACTACTACTACTACTACTACTACTACAAGAACAACCACTACTACTTCTAAAAGTACAGCCACAACTACTACTACAAGAATAACCCCTACTACTGCTACAAGAACAACCACTGCTTCTCCTCCTACTACTTCTACTACAAGAACAACCACTACTACTAGTAGTATTACAAGAAAAACCACTACTACTACTACAAGAACAACTGCTACTAATACTATTACAAGTACAACCACTACTACTACCAGAACAACCACTACTACTACTACAAGAGAAACCACTACTACTACTACTACACGAACAACCACTATTACTATTACTAGTATTACAACAACAACCAGTACTACCATTACAAGAACAAACACTACTATTTCCAGAAGTAAAACCACCACTACTACTGCTACTACAAGAACAACCAGCACCACTACTACTACTACAAGAACAACCACTACTACTACTACAAGAACAACCACTACTACTACTACTAGTATTACAACAACAACCAGTACTACCACTACAAGAACAAACACTACTACATCCAGAAGTGAAACCACTACTACTACTACTACTACAAGAACAACCACCACCACTACTACGACTACTACTACAAGAACAACCACTACTACTACTACAAGAACAACCACCACTACTTCTACTAGTATTACAAGAACAACCCCTACTACTACTACAAGAACAACAGCTACTACTAATAATACTACCACACGTACAACCACTACTACTACAACAACAACAAATACTACTACTACAAGAGAAACCACTACATCTACTACTACTACTACAAGAACAACCACTACTACTACTACAAGAAAAAACACTGCTTCTCCTACTACTACTATTACAAGAACAACCACTACTACTACTACAAGAACAACCTCCACTACTAATGCTAGAACAAACACTACTAATACTACTACTACTACTTCTACTACTACTACTTCTACTACTCCTACTACAAGAACAACCACTACTACTAATACTAATACTACTATTACAAGGACAACCACTACGATTACTACAACTAGAACCACTACAACTACTACAAGAACAACCACTACTACTACTACTACTACTACTACTACAAGAACAACCACTAATACTAATACAAGAACAACCACTACTTCTACTACTTCAAGAACAAGCACTACCACTACTACTACAAGAACTACCACTACTACTTCAACAAGATCAACCACTCCATCTCCTACTACTACTACTACAAGAACAACCACTACTACTACTACAAGAACGACCACCACTACTACTACTACTGCAAGAACAACCTTTACTACTACTACAAGAACAACCACAGCTACTACTTAAAGAACAACCACGGCTTCTCCTAATACTACTACTACGAGAATAACCACTATTACTACTACAAGAACAACCACCACTACTACTACTACTACTACAAGAAAAACCTCTACTATTAATACACGGGCAACCACCACTTCTACTACTACTGCTACTACAAGAACAAACACTACTACTAATACAAGAATGACCACTACTACTACTGCTACTACCAGTAGACCCACTACTACTATTACAAGAACAACCACTACTACTACTACTAGTATTACAAGAACAACCACTTCTAATACTACAAGTACAAACACCACTACTACTACAAGAACAACCCCTACTACTACTACAAGAACAACCACTGCTTCTCCTACTACTACTACTACAAGAACAACCACTACTTCTACTACTACAAGAACAACCACCACCACTACTACTAATACTACTACTACTACAAGATCAACCACTACCACTTCGACAAGAACATCCACTACTACTTGTACTAGTATTACAAGAACAACCACTACTACTATTACAAGAACAACCACTACTACTACTACAAGTATTACAAGAAAAGCCACTACTACGACTACAAGAACAACCACTACTACTTCTACATGAACAACCACTACAACTACCACTACTACAACTACCAGAACAACGACTACTACTACAATAACAACCACCACTACTACTACTGCTACTACAAAAACAACTACTACTACTTCTACAAGAACAACCACTACTTCTACTACTACTACTACTACTACTACTACTACAAGAACAACCACTACTACTACTACAAGAACAACCACTACTAGTACTACTACTACTACTAATACAAGAACAACCACTACTACTACTACTACTACTACAAGAACAACCAATACTACTAATACAAATACAACCACTACTACTACTACTAATACAACTACAAGAACAACCAACTACTACTACTACAAGAACAACCACTGATTCTCCTACTACTACTATTACAAGAACAACCACTACTACTACTACAAGATCAAAAACCACTACTACTACCACTACTACTACTACTACTACGACTACTACATGAACAACCAATACTACTACTACTACTACTACAAGAACAACCACTACTACTACTGCTACTACTACTACAAGAACAAACACTACTACTAATACTAGAACAACCACTACTACTACTACTACTACTACTACTGCTACAAGAACAACCACTAATACTAATACAAGAACAACCACTACTACTAATACTAATACTACTATTACAAGGACAACCACTACTATTACTACAAGTAGAGCCATTACAACTACTACAAGAACAACCACTACTACTACTACTACTACTACTACAAGAACAACCACTAATACTAATACAAGAACAACCACTACTATTAGTAGTACTACTACTACTACTACTACTACTACTACTACTACTACAAGAACAACCACTACTACTTCTAAAAGTACAGCCACAACTACTACTACAAGAATAACCCCTACTACTGCTACAAGAACAACCACTGCTTCTCCTACTACTACTTCTACTACAAGAACAACCACTACTACTAGTAGTATTACAAGAAAAACCACTACTACTACTACAAGAACATCTGCTACTAATGCTATTACAAGTACAACCACTACTACTACCAGAACAACCACTACTACTACTACAAGAGAAACCACTACTACCACTACAGGAACAACCAGTACTACTATTACTAGTATTACAACAACAACCAGTATTACCATTACAAGAACAAACACTACTATTTCCAGAAGTAAAACCACTACTACTACTGCTACTACAAGAACAACCAGCACCACTACTACTACTACAAGAACAACCACTACAACTACCACTACTACAACTACAAGAACAACCACTACTACTACAAGAACAACCACCACTACAACAACAAATACTACTACTACAAGAGAAACCACTACTACTACTACTACTACTACTACAAGAACAACCACTACTACTACTACTACAAGAACAACCACTACAACTACCACTACTACAACTACAAGAACAACCACTACTACTACAAGAACAACCACCACTACTACTACTTCTACAAGAACAACCACTACTACTACTACAAGAACAACCGCCACTACTACTACTACTACTACTACAAGATCAACCACTACTACTACTACTACTACTACTACAAGTAGAACCACTACTACTACTAAAACAACAACCACTACTACTACTACAAGAACAACCACTACTACTACTACAAGTATTACAAGAAAAACCACTACTACTACTACAAGAACAACCACTACTACTACTACAAGAACAACCACTACTACTACTAGTACTACTACTACTACTACTACAAGAACAACCACTACTACTACTACAAGTACAACCACGACTACTACTACTACTACAAGAACAACCACTACTACTACTACTACTACTACAAGTAGAACCACTACTACTACTAAAACAACAACCACTACTACTACTACAAGAACAACCACTACTACTACTACAAGTATTACAAGAAAAACCACTACTACAAGAACAACCACTACTACTTCTACAAGAACAACCACTACAACTACCATTACTACAACTACAAGAACAACCACTACTACTACAAGAACAACCAACACTACTACTACTGCTACTACAAGAACAACCGCTACTACTACTACTACTACTACTACAAGAACAACCACTACTACTTCTACAAGAACAACCACTACTTCTCCTACTACTACTACTACTACAAGAACAACCACTACTACTACTACTACTAAAAGAACAACCACTACTACTACTACAAGAACAACTACTACTAGTACTACTACTACTACTACTACTACTACAAGAACAACCACTACTACTTCTAAAAGTACAGCCACAACTACTACTACAAGAATAACCCCTACTACTGCTACAAGAACAACCACTGCTTCTCCTACTACTCCTTATACTACAAGAACAAACACTACTACTAGTAGTATTACAAGAAAAACCACTAATACTACTACAAGAACAACTGCTACTAATACTATTACAAATACAACCACTACTACTACCAGAACAACCACTACTACTACTACAAGAACAACCACTACAACTACCACTACTACAACTACAAGAACAACCACTACTACTACAAGAACAACCACCACTACTACTACTTCTACAAGAACAACCACTACTACTACTGCAAGAACAACCGCCACTACTACTACTACTACTACTACAAGATCAACCACTACTACTACTACTACTACTTCTACAAGTAGAACCACTACTACTACTAAAACAACAACCACTACTACTACTACAAGAACAACCACTACAACTACCACTACTACAACTACAAGAACAACCACTACTACTACAAGAACAACCACCACTACTACTACTTCTACAAGAACAACCACTACTACTACTACAAGAACAACCGCCACTACTACTACTACTACTACTACAAGATCAACCACTACTACTACTACTACTACTTCTACAAGTAGAACCACTACTACTACTAAAACAACAACCACTACTACTTCTACAAGAACAACCACTACAACTACCATTACTACAACTACAAGAACAACCACTACTACTACAAGAACAACCACCACTACTTCTACTAGTATTACAAGAACAACCCCTACTACTACTACAAGAACAACAGCTACTACTAATAATACTACCACACGTACAACCACTACTACTAGAACAACAACAAATACTACTACTACAAGAGAAACCACTACATCTACTACTACTACTACAAGAACAACCACTAATACTACTACTACAAGAAAAACCACTGCTTCTCCTACTACTACTATTACAAGAACAACCACTACTACTACTACAAGAACAACCTCCACTACTAATGCTAGAACAACCACTACTACTACTACTACTACTACTTCTACTACTACTACTTCTACTACTCCTACTACAAGAACAACCACTACTACTAATACTAATACTACTATTACAAGGACAACCACTACGATTACTACAACTAGAACCACTACAACTACTACAAGAACAACCACTACTACTACTACTACTACTACAAGAACAACCACTAATACTAATACAAGAACAACCACTACTTCTACTACTTCAAGAACAAGCACTACCACTACTACTACAAGAACTACCACTACTACTACTACAAGAACAACCACTGCTTCTCCTACTACTACTACTTCAAGAACAACCACTACTACTTCTACAAGATCAACCACTCCATCTCATACTACTACTACTACAAGAACAACCACTACTACTACTACAAGAACGACCACCACTACTACTACTACTGCAAGAACAACCTTTACTACTACTACAAGAACAACCACAGCTACTACTTAAAGAACAACCACGGCTTCTCCTAATACTACTACTACGAGAATAACCACTATTACTACTACAAGAACAACCACCACTACTACTACTACTACTACAAGAAAAACCTCTACTATTAATACACGGGCAACCACCACTTCTACTACTACTGCTACTACAAGAACAAACACTACTACTAATACAAGAACGACCACTACTACTACTGCTACTACCAGTAGACCCACTACTACTATTACAAGAACAACCACTACTACTACTACTAGTATTACAAGAACAACCACTTCTAATACTACAAGTACAAACACCACTACTACTACAAGAACAACCCCTACTACTACTACAAGAACAACCACTGCTTCTCCTACTACTACTACTACAAGAACAACCACTACTTCTACTACTACAAGAACAACCACCACCACTACTACTAATACTACTACTACTACTACAAGATCAACCACTACCACTTCGACAAGAACAACCACTACTACTTGTACTACTATTACAAGAACAACCACTACTACTATTACAAGAACAACCACTACTACTACTACAAGTATTACAAGAAAAGCCACTACTACGACTACAAGAACAACCACTACTACTTCTACATGAACAACCACTACAACTACCACTACTACAACTACCAGAACAACGACTACTACTACAATAACAACCACCACTACTACTACTGCTACTACAAAAACAACTACTACTACTTCTACAAGAACAACCACTACTTCTACTACTACTACTACTACTACTACTACTACAAGAACAACCACTACTACTACTACAAGAACAACCACTACTAGTACTACTACTACTACTAATACAAGAACAACCACTACTACTACTACTACTACAAGAACAACCAATACTACTAATACAAATACAACCACTACTACTACTACTAATACAACTACAAGAACAACCAACTACTACTACTACAAGAACAACCACTGATTCTCCTACTACTACTATTACAAGAACAACCACTACTACTACTACAAGATCAAAAACCACTACTACTACCACTACTACTACTACTACTACGACTACTACATGAACAACCAATACTACTACTACTACTACTACAAGAACAACCACTACTACTACTGCTACTACTACTACAAGAACAAACACTACTACTAATACTAGAACAACCACTACTACTACTACTACTACTACTACTGCTACAAGAACAACCACTAATACTAATACAAGAACAACCACTACTACTAATACTAATACTACTATTACAAGGACAACCACTACTATTACTACAAGTAGAGCCATTACAACTACTACAAGAACAACCACTACTACTACTACTACTACTACAAGAACAACCACTAATACTAATACAAGAACAACCACTACTATTAGTAGTACTACTACTACTACTACTACTACTACTACTACAAGAACAACCACTACTACTTCTAAAAGTACAGCCACAACTACTACTACAAGAATAACCCCTACTACTGCTACAAGAACAACCACTGCTTCTCCTACTACTACTTCTACAACAAGAACAACCACTACTACTAGTAGTATTACAAGAAAAACCACTACTACTACTACAAGAACATCTGCTACTAATGCTATTACAAGTACAACCACTACTACTACCAGAACAACCACTACTACTACTACAAGAGAAACCACTACTACCACTACAGGAACAACCACTACTACTATTACTAGTATTACAACAACAACCAGTATTACCATTACAAGAACAAACACTACTATTTCCAGAAGTAAAACCACTACTACTACTGCTACTACAAGAACAAACAGCACCACTACTACTACTACAAGAACAACCACTACAACTACCACTACTACAACTACAAGAACAACCACTACTACTACAAGAACAACCACCACTACAACAACAAATACTACTACTACAAGAGAAACCACTACTACTACTACTACTACTACTACAAGAACAACCACTACTACTACTACTACAAGAACAACCACTACAACTACCACTACTACAACTACAAGAACAACCACTACTACTACAAGAACAACCACCACTACTACTACTTCTAGAAGAACAACCACTACTACTACTACAAGAACAACCGCCACTACTACTACTACTACTACAAGATCAACCACTACTACTACTACTACTACTACTACAAGTAGAACCACTACTACTACTAAAACAACAACCACTACTACTACTACAAGAACAACCACTACTACTACTACAAGTATTACAAGAAAAACCACTACTACTACTACAAGAACAACCACTACTACTACTACAAGAACAACCACTACTACTACTAGTACTACTACTACTACTACTACTACTACAAGAACAACCACTACTACTACTACAAGTACAACCACGACTACTACTACTACTACAAGAACAACCACTACTACTACTACTACTACTACAAGTAGAACCACTACTACTACTAAAACAACAACCACTACTACTACTACAAGAACAACCACTACTACTACTACAAGTATTACAAGAAAAACCACTGCTACAAGAACAACCACTACTACTTCTACAAGAACAACCACTACAACTACCATTACTACAACTACAAGAACAACCACTACTACTACAAGAACAACCAACACTACTACTACTGCTACTACAAGAACAACCGCTACTACTACTACTACTACTACAAGAACAACCACTACTACTTCTACAAGAACAACCACTACTTCTCCTCCTCCTCCTACTACTACTACAAGAACAACCACTACTACTACTACTACTAAAAGAACAACCACTACTACTACTACAAGAACAACCACTACTAGTACTACTACTACTACTACTACTACTACTACAAGAACAACCACTACTACTTCTAAAAGTACAGCCACAACTACTACTACAAGTATAACCCCTACTACTGCTACAAGAACAACCACTGCTTCTCCTACTACTCCTTATACTACAAGAACAAACACTACTACTAGTAGTATTACAAGAAAAACCACTACTACTACTACAAGAACAACTGCTACTAATACTATTACAAGTACAACCACTACTACTACCAGAACAACCACTACTACTACTACAAGAGAAACCACTACTGCTACTACAGGAACAACCACTACTACTATTACTAGTATTACAACAACAACCAGTACTACCATTACAAGAACAAACACTACTATTTCCAGAAGTAAAACCACTACTACTACTGTTACTACAAGAACAAGCAGCACCACTACTACTACTACAAGAACAACCACTACTACTACTACAAGAACAACCACTACAACTACCACTACTACAACTACAAGAACAACCACCACTACAACAACAAATACTACTACTACAAGAGAAACCACTTCTACTACTACTACTACTACTACAAGAACAACCACTACTACTACTACAAGAACAACCACTACAACTACCACTACTACAACTACAAGAACAACCACTACTACTACAAGAACAACCACCACTACTACTACTTCTACAAGAACAACCACTACTACTACTACAAGAACAACCGCTACTACTACTACTACTACTACAAGATCAACCACTACTACTACTACTACTACTACTACAAGATCAACCACTACTACTACTAAAACAACAACCACTACTACTACTACAAGAACAACCACTACTACTACTACAAGTACTACAAAAAAACCCACTACTACTACTACAAGAACAACCACTACTACTTCTACAAGCACAACCACTACAACTACCACTACTACAACTACAAGAACAACCACTACTACTACAAGAACAACCACCACTACTACTACTGCTACTACAAGAACAACCGCTACTACTACTACTACTACTACAAGAACAACCACTACTACTTCTACAAGAACAACCACTACTTCTCCTACTACTACTACTACTACTACAAGAACAACCACTACTACTACTACTACTACTACTAAAAGAACAACCACTACTACTACTACAAGAACAACCACTACTACTACTAGTACTACTACTACTACTACTACTACTACTACTACAAGAACAACCACTACTACTTCTAAAAGTACAGCCACAACTACTACTACAAGAATAACCCCTACTACTGCTACAAGAACAACCACTGCTTCTCCTCCTACTACTTCTACTACAAGAACAACCACGACTACTAGTAGTATTACAAGAAAAACCACTACTACTACTACAAGAACAACTGCTACTAATACTATTACAAGTACAACCACTACTACTACCAGAACAACCACTACTACTACTACAAGAGAAACCACTACTACTACTACTACACGAACAACCACTATTACTATTACTAGTATTACAACAACAACCAGTACTACCATTACAAGAACAAACACTACTATTTCCAGAAGTAAAACCACTACTACTACTGCTACTACAAGAACAACCAGCACCACTACTACTACTACAAGAACAACCACTACTACTACTACAAGAACAACCACTACTACTACTACTAGTATTACAACAACAACCAGTACTACCACTACAAGAACAAACACTACTACATCCAGAAGTGAAACCACTACTACTACTACTACAAGAACAACCACCACCACTACTACGACTACTACTACAAGAACAACCACTACTACTACTACAAGAACAACCACCACTACTTCTACTAGTATTACAAGAACAACCCCTACTACTACTACTACAAGAACAACAGCTACTACTAATAATACTACCACACGTACAACCACTACTACTACAACAACAACAAATACTACTACTACAAGAGAAACCACTACATCTACTACTACTACTACAAGAACAACCACTACTACTACTACAAGAAAAACCACTGCTTCTCCTACTACTACTATTACAAGAAAAACCACTACTACTACTACAAGAACAACCTCCACTACTAATACTAGAACAACCACTACTACTACTACTACTACTACTTCTACTACTACTACTTCTACTACTCCTACTACAAGAACAACCACTACTACTAATACTAATACTACTATTACAAGGACAACCACTACGATTACTACAACTAGAACCACTACAACTACTACAAGAACAACCACTACTACTACTACTACTACTACTACTACTACAAGAACAACCACTAATACTAATACAAGAACAACCACTACTTCTACTACTTCAAGAACAAGCACTACCACTACTACTACAAGAACTACCACTACTACTACTACAAGAACAACAACTACTACTACAAGGACAACCACCACTACTACTACTTCTACAAGAACAACCACTACTACTACTACAAGAACAACCGCCACTACTACTACTACTACTACTACAAGATCAACCACTACTACTACTACTACTACTTCTACAAGTAGAACCACTACTACTACTGAAACAACAACCACTACTACTACTACAAGAACAACCACTACTGCTACTACAAGTATTACAAGAAAAACCACTACTACTACTACAAGAACAACCACTACTACTTCTACAAGAACAACCACTACAACTACCACTACTACAACTACAAGAACAACCACTACTACTACAAGAACAACCACCACTACTACTACTGCTACTACAAGAACAACCGCTACTACTACTACTACTACTACAAGAACAACCACTACTACTTCTACAAGAACAACCACTACTTCTCCTACTACTACTACTACTACTACAAGAACAACAACTAATACTACTACTACTAAAAGAACAACCACTACTACTACTACAAGAACAACCACTACTACTACTAGTACTACTACTACTACTACAACTACTACAAGAACAACCACTACTACTACTACAAGTACAACCACGACTACTACAAGAACAACCACTACTACTACTACTACTACAATTAGAACCACTACTACTACTAAAACAACAACCACTACTACTACTACAAGAACAACCACTACTACTACTACAAGTATTACAAGAAAAACCACTACTACTACTACAAGAACAACCACTACTACTTCTACAAGAACAACCACTACAACTACCATTACTACAACTACAAGAACAACCACTACTACTACAAGAACAACCACCACTACTACTACTGCTACTACAAGAACAACCGCTACTACTACTACTACTACTACAAGAACAACCACTACTACTTCTACAAGAACAACCACTACTTCTCCTACTACTACTACTACTACAAGAAGAACCACTACTACTACTACTACTAAAAGAACAACCACTACTACTACTACAAGAACAACCACTACTACTACTAGTACTACTACTACTACTACTACTACAAGAACAACCACTACTACTTCTAAAAGTACAGCCACAACTACTACTACAAGAATAACCCCTACTACTGCTACAAGAACAACCACTGCTTCTCCTACTACTCCTTATACTACAAGAACAAACACTACTACTAGTAGTATTACAAGAAAAACCACTACTACTACTACAAGAACAACTGCTACTAATACTATTACAAGTACAACCACTACTACTACCAGAACAACCACTACTACTACTACAAGAGAAACCACTACTGCTACTACAGGAACAACCACTACTACTATTACTAGTATTACAACAACAACCAGTACTACCATTACAAGAACAAACACTACTATTTCCAGAAGTAAAACCACTACTACTACTGTTACTACAAGAACAACCAGCACCACTACTACTACTACAAGAACAACCACTACTACTACTACAAGAACAACCACTACAGCTACCACTACTACAACTACAAGAACAACCACCACTACAACAACAAATACTACTACTACAAGAGAAACCACTTCTACTACTACTACTACTACTACTACAAGAACAACCACTACTACTACTACAAGAACAACCACTACAACTACCACTACTACAACTACAAGAACAACCACTACTACTACAAGAACAACCACCACTACTACTACTTCTACAAGAACAACCACTACTACTACTACAAGAACAACCGCCACTACTACTACTACTACTACAAGATCAACCACTACTACTACTACTACTTCTACAAGTAGAACCACTACTACTACTAAAACAACAACCACTACTACTACTACAAGAACAACCACTACTACTACTACAAGTATTACAAGAAAAACCACTACTACTACTACAAGAACAACCACTACTACTTCTACAAGAACAAACACTACTTCTCCTACTACTACTACTACTACAAGAACAACCACTACTACTACTACTACTAAAAGAACAACCACTACTACTACTACAAGAACAACCACTACAACTTCCACTACTACAACTACAAGAACAACCACTACTACTACAAGAACAACCACCACTACAACAACAAATACTACTACTACAAGAGAAACCACTACTACTACTACTACTACTACAAGAACAACCACTACTACTACTACTACAAGAACAACCACTACAACTACCACTACTACAACTACAAGAACAACCACTACTACTACAAGAACAACCACCACTACTACTACTTCTACAAGAACAACCACTACTACTACTACAAGAACAACCGCCACTACTACTACTACTACTACTACAAGATCAACCACTACTACTACTACTACTACTTTGACAAGTAGAACCACTACTACTACTGAAACAAAAACCACTACTACTACTACAAGAACAACCACTACTACTACTACAAGTATTACAAGAAAAACCACTACTACTACTACAAGAACAACCACTACTACTTCTACAAGAACAACCACTACAACTACCACTACTACAACTACAAGAACAACCACTACTACTACAAGAACAACCACCACTACTACTACTGCTACTACAAGAACAACCGCTACTACTACTACTACTACTACAAGAACAACCACTACTACTTCTACAAGAACATCCACTACTTCTCCTACTACTACTACTACTACTACTACTACAAGAACAACCACTAATACTACTACTACTAAAAGAACAACCACTACTACTACTACAAGAACAACCACTACTACTACTAGTACTACTACTACTACTACTACAAGAACAACCACTACTACTACTACAAGTACAACCACGACTACTACTACTACTACAAGAACAACCACTACTACTACTACAACTACTACAAGTAGAACCACTACTACTACTAAAACAACAACCACTACTACTACTACAAGAACAACCACTACTACTACTACAAGTATTACAAGAAAAACCACTACTACTACTACAAGAACAACCACTACTACTTCTACAAGAACAACCACTACAACTACCATTACTACAACTACAAGAACAACCACTACTACTACAAGAACAACCACCACTACTACTACTGCTACTACAAGAACAACCGCTACTACTACTACTACTACTACAAGAACAACCACTACTACTTCTACAAGAACAACCACTACTTCTCCTACTACTACTACTACTACTACTACAAGAACAACCACTACTACTACTACTACTAAAAGAACAACCACTACTACTACTACAAGAACAACCACTACTACTACTAGTACTACTACTACTACTACTACTACAAGAACAACCACTACTACTTCTAAAAGTACAGCCACAACTACTACTACAAGAATAACCCTTACTACTGCTACAAGAACAACCACTGCTTCTCCTACTACTCCTTATACTACAAGAACAAACACTACTACTAGTAGTATTACAAGAAAAACCACTACTACTACAACAAGAACAACTGCTACTAATACTATTACAAGTACAACCACTACTACTACCAGAACAACCACTACTACTACTACAAGAGAAACCACTACTGCTACTACAGGAACAACCACTACTACTATTACTAGTATTACAACAACAACCAGTACTACCATTACAAGAACAAACACTACTATTTCCAGAAGTAAAACCACTACTACTACTGTTACTACAAGAACAACCAGCACCACTACTACTACTACAAGAACAACCACTACTACTACTACAAGAACAACCACTACAACTACCACTACTACAACTACAAGAACAACCACCACTACAACAACAAATACTACTACTACAAGAGAAACCACTTCTACTACTACTACTACTACAAGAACAACCACTACTACTACTACAAGAACAACCACTACAACTACCACTACTACAACTACAAGAACAACCACTACTACTACAAGAACAACCACCACTACTACTACTTCTACAAGAACAAACACTACTACTACTACAAGAACAACCGCTACTACTACTACTACTACTACAAGATCAACCACTACTACTACTACTACTACTACAACTAGAACCACTACTACTACTAAAACAACAACCACTACTACTACTACAAGAACAACCACTACTACTACTACAAGTACTACAAAAAAAACCATTACTACTACTACAAGAACAACCACTACTACTTCTACAAGAACAACCACTACAACTACCACTACTACAACTACAAGAACAACCACTACTACTACAAGAACAACCACCACTACTACTACTGCTACTACAAGAACAACCGCTACTACTACTACTACTACTACAAGAACAACCACTACTACTTCTACAAGAACAACCACTACTTCTCCTACTACTACTACTACTACAAGAACAACCACTACTACTACTACTACTAAAAGAACAACCACTACTACTACTACAAGAACAACCACTACTACTACTAGTACTACTACTACTACTACTACTACTACTACAAGAACAACCACTACTACTTCTAAAAGTACAGCCACAACTACTACTACAAGAATAACCCCTACTACTGCTACAAGAACAACCACTGCTTCTCCTCCTACTACTTCTACTACAAGAACAACCACTACTACTAGTAGTATTACAAGAAAAACCACTACTACTACTACAAGAACAACTGCTACTAATACTATTACAAGTACAACCACTACTACTACCAGAACAACCACTACTACTACTACAAGAGAAACCACTACTACTACTACTACACGAACAACCACTATTACTATTACTAGTATTACAACAACAACCAGTACTACCATTACAAAAACAAACACTACTATTTCCAGAAGTAAAACCACTACTACTACTGCTACTACAAGAACAACCAGCACCACTACTACTACTACAAGAACAACCACTACTACTACTACAAGAACAACCACTACTACTTAGTATTACAACAACAACCAGTACTACCACTACAAGAACAAACACTACTACATCCAGAAGTGAAACCACTACTACTACTACTACAAGAACAACCACCACCACTACTACGACTACTACTACAAGAACAACCACTACTACTACTACAAGAACAACCACCACTACTTCTACTAGTATTACAAGAACAACCCCTACTACTACTACAAGAACAACAGCTACTACTAATAATACTACCACACGTACAACCACTACTACTACAACAACAACAAATACTACTACTACAAGAGAAACCACTACATCTACTACTACTACTACAAGAACAACCACTACTACTACTACAAGAAAAACCACTGCTTCTCCTACTACTACTATTACAAGAACAACCACTACTACTACTACAAGAACAACCTCCACTACTAATACTAGAACAACCACTACTACTACTACTACTACTACTACTTCTACTACTACTACTTCTACTACTCCTACTACAAGAACAACCACTACTACTAATACTAATACTACTATTACAAGGACAACCACTACGATTACTACAACTAGAACCACTACAACTACTACAAGAACAACCACTACTACTACTACTACTACTACTACAAGAACAACCACTAATACTAATACAAGAACAACCACTACTTCTACTACTTCAAGAACAAGCACTACCACTACTACTACAAGAACTACCACTACTACTACTACAAGAACAACCACTGCTTCTCCTACTACTACTACTTCAAGAACAACCACTACTACTTCTACAAGATCAACCACTCCATCTCCTACTACTACTACTACAAGAACAACCACTACTACTACTACAAGAACGACCACCACTACTACTACTACTGCAAGAACAACCTTTACTACTACTACAAGAACAACCACAGCTACTACTTAAAGAACAACCACGGCTTCTCCTAATACTACTACTACGAGAATAACCACTATTACTACTACAAGAACAACCACCACTACTACTACTACTACTACAAGAAAAACCTCTACTATTAATACACGGGCAACCACCACTTCTACTACTACTGCTACTACAAGAACAAACACTACTACTAATACAAGAACGACCACTACTACTACTGCTACTACCAGTAGACCCACTACTACTATTACAAGAACAACCACTACTACTACTACTAGTATTACAAGAACAACCACTTCTAATACTACAAGTACAAACACCACTACTACTACAAGAACAACCCCTACTACTACTACAAGAACAACCACTGCTTCTCCTACTACTACTACTACAAGAACAACCACTACTTCTACTACTACAAGAACAACCACCACCACTACTACTAATACTACTACTACTACTACAAGATCAACCACTACCACTTCGACAAGAACAACCACTACTACTTGTACTAGTATTACAAGAACAACCACTACTACTATTACAAGAACAACCACTACTACTACTACAAGTATTACAAGAAAAGCCACTACTACGACTACAAGAACAACCACTACTACTTCTACATGAACAACCACTACAACTACCACTACTACAACTACCAGAACAACGACTACTACTACAATAACAACCACCACTACTACTACTGCTACTACAAAAACAACTACTGCTACTTCTACAAGAACAACCACTACTTCTACTACTACTACTACTACTACTACTACAAGAACAACCACTACTACTACTACAAGAACAACCACTACTAGTACTACTACTACTACTAATACAAGAACAACCACTACTACTACTACTACTACAAGAACAACCAATACTACTAATACAAATACAACCACTACTACTACTACTAATACAACTACAAGAACAACCAACTACTACTACTACAAGAACAACCACTGATTCTCCTACTACTACTATTACAAGAACAACCACTACTACTACTACAAGATCAAAAACCACTACTACTACCACTACTACTACTACTACTACGACTACTACATGAACAACCAATACTACTACTACTACTACTACAAGAACAACCACTACTACTACTGCTACTACTACTACAAGAACAACCACTACTACTTCTACAAGAACAACCACTACTTCTCCTACTACTACTACTACTACTACTACAAGAACAACCACTACTACTACTACTACTAAAAGAACAACCACTACTACTACTACAAGAACAACCACTACTACTACTAGTACTACTACTACTACTACTACTACAAGAACAACCACTACTACTTCTAAAAGTACAGCCACAACTACTACTACAAGAATAACCCTTACTACTGCTACAAGAACAACCACTGCTTCTCCTACTACTCCTTATACTACAAGAACAAACACTACTACTAGTAGTATTACAAGAAAAACCACTACTACTACTACAAGAACAACTGCTACTAATACTATTACAAGTACAACCACTACTACTACCAGAACAACCACTACTACTACTACAAGAGAAACCACTACTGCTACTACAGGAACAACCACTACTACTATTACTAGTATTACAACAACAACCAGTACTACCATTACAAGAACAAACACTACTATTTCCAGAAGTAAAACCACTACTACTACTGTTACTACAAGAACAACCAGCACCACTACTACTACTACAAGAACAACCACTACTACTACTACAAGAACAACCACTACAACTACCACTACTACAACTACAAGAACAACCACCACTACAACAACAAATACTACTACTACAAGAGAAACCACTTCTACTACTACTACTACTACAAGAACAACCACTACTACTACTACAAGAACAACCACTACAACTACCACTACTACAACTACAAGAACAACCACTACTACTACAAGAACAACCACCACTACTACTACTTCTACAAGAACAAACACTACTACTACTACAAGAACAACCGCTACTACTACTACTACTACTACAAGATCAACCACTACTACTACTACTACTACTACTACAACTAGAACCACTACTACTACTAAAACAACAACCACTACTACTACTACAAGAACAACCACTACTACTACTACAAGTACTACAAAAAAAACCATTACTACTACTACAAGAACAACCACTACTACTTCTACAAGAACAACCACTACAACTACCACTACTACAACTACAAGAACAACCACTACTACTACAAGAACAACCACCACTACTACTACTGCTACTACAAGAACAACCGCTACTACTACTACTACTACTACAAGAACAACCACTACTACTTCTACAAGAACAACCACTACTTCTCCTACTACTACTACTACTACAAGAACAACCACTACTACTACTACTACTAAAAGAACAACCACTACTACTACTACAAGAACAACCACTACTACTACTAGTACTACTACTACTACTACTACTACTACAAGAACAACCACTACTACTTCTAAAAGTACAGCCACAACTACTACTACAAGAATAACCCCTACTACTGCTACAAGAACAACCACTGCTTCTCCTCCTACTACTTCTACTACAAGAACAACCACTACTACTAGTAGTATTACAAGAAAAACCACTACTACTACTACAAGAACAACTGCTACTAATACTATTACAAGTACAACCACTACTACTACCAGAACAACCACTACTACTACTACAAGAGAAACCACTACTACTACTACTACACGAACAACCACTATTACTATTACTAGTATTACAACAACAACCAGTACTACCATTACAAAAACAAACACTACTATTTCCAGAAGTAAAACCACTACTACTACTGCTACTACAAGAACAACCAGCACCACTACTACTACTACAAGAACAACCACTACTACTACTACAAGAACAACCACTACTACTTAGTATTACAACAACAACCAGTACTACCACTACAAGAACAAACACTACTACATCCAGAAGTGAAACCACTACTACTACTACTACAAGAACAACCACCACCACTACTACGACTACTACTACAAGAACAACCACTACTACTACTACAAGAACAACCACCACTACTTCTACTAGTATTACAAGAACAACCCCTACTACTACTACAAGAACAACAGCTACTACTAATAATACTACCACACGTACAACCACTACTACTACAACAACAACAAATACTACTACTACAAGAGAAACCACTACATCTACTACTACTACTACAAGAACAACCACTACTACTACTACAAGAAAAACCACTGCTTCTCCTACTACTACTATTACAAGAACAACCACTACTACTACTACAAGAACAACCTCCACTACTAATACTAGAACAACCACTACTACTACTACTACTACTACTACTTCTACTACTACTACTTCTACTACTCCTACTACAAGAACAACCACTACTACTAATACTAATACTACTATTACAAGGACAACCACTACGATTACTACAACTAGAACCACTACAACTACTACAAGAACAACCACTACTACTACTACTACTACTACTACAAGAACAACCACTAATACTAATACAAGAACAACCACTACTTCTACTACTTCAAGAACAAGCACTACCACTACTACTACAAGAACTACCACTACTACTACTACAAGAACAACCACTGCTTCTCCTACTACTACTACTTCAAGAACAACCACTACTACTTCTACAAGATCAACCACTCCATCTCCTACTACTACTACTACAAGAACAACCACTACTACTACTACAAGAACGACCACCACTACTACTACTACTGCAAGAACAACCTTTACTACTACTACAAGAACAACCACAGCTACTACTTAAAGAACAACCACGGCTTCTCCTAATACTACTACTACGAGAATAACCACTATTACTACTACAAGAACAACCACCACTACTACTACTACTACTACAAGAAAAACCTCTACTATTAATACACGGGCAACCACCACTTCTACTACTACTGCTACTACAAGAACAAACACTACTACTAATACAAGAACGACCACTACTACTACTGCTACTACCAGTAGACCCACTACTACTATTACAAGAACAACCACTACTACTACTACTAGTATTACAAGAACAACCACTTCTAATACTACAAGTACAAACACCACTACTACTACAAGAACAACCCCTACTACTACTACAAGAACAACCACTGCTTCTCCTACTACTACTACTACAAGAACAACCACTACTTCTACTACTACAAGAACAACCACCACCACTACTACTAATACTACTACTACTACTACAAGATCAACCACTACCACTTCGACAAGAACAACCACTACTACTTGTACTAGTATTACAAGAACAACCACTACTACTATTACAAGAACAACCACTACTACTACTACAAGTATTACAAGAAAAGCCACTACTACGACTACAAGAACAACCACTACTACTTCTACATGAACAACCACTACAACTACCACTACTACAACTACCAGAACAACGACTACTACTACAATAACAACCACCACTACTACTACTGCTACTACAAAAACAACTACTACTACTTCTACAAGAACAACCACTACTTCTACTACTACTACTACTACTACTACTACAAGAACAACCACTACTACTACTACAAGAACAACCACTACTAGTACTACTACTACTACTAATACAAGAACAACCACTACTACTACTACTACTACAAGAACAACCAATACTACTAATACAAATACAACCACTACTACTACTACTAATACAACTACAAGAACAACCAACTACTACTACTACAAGAACAACCACTGATTCTCCTACTACTACTATTACAAGAACAACCACTACTACTACTACAAGATCAAAAACCACTACTACTACCACTACTACTACTACTACTACGACTACTACATGAACAACCAATACTACTACTACTACTACTACAAGAACAACCACTACTACTACTGCTACTACTACTACAAGAACAAACACTACTACTAATACTAGAACAACCACTACTACTACTACTACTACTACTACTACTGCTACAAGAACAACCACTAATACTAATACAAGAACAACCACTACTACTAATACTAATACTACTATTACAAGGACAACCACTACTTCTACTACTACTACTACTGCTACTACTACTACAAGAACAACCACTACTACTTCTACAAGAACAACCACTACTTCTACTACTACTACTACTACTACTACTAATACAAGAACAACCACTACTACTACTACTACTACAAGAACAACCAATACTACTAATACAAATACAACCACTACTACTACTACTACTACTACAACTACAAGAACAACCAACTACTACTACTACAAGAACAACCACTGATTCTCCTACTACTACTATTACAAGAACAACCACTACTACTACTACAAGATCAAAAACCACTACTACTACCACTACTAATACTACTACTACGACTACTACATGAACAACCAATACTACTACTACTACTACTACAAGAACAACCACTACTACTACTGCTACTACTACTACAAGAACAAACACTACTACTAATACTAGAACAACCACTACTACTACTACTACTACTACTGCTACAAGAACAACCACTAATACTAATACAAGAACAACCACTACTACTAATACTAATACTACTATTACAAGGACAACCACTACTATTACTACAAGTAGAGCCATTACAACTACTACAAGAACAACCACTACTACTACTACTACTACTACTACTACAAGAACAACCACTAATACTAATACAAGAACAACCACTACTATTAGAAGTACTACTACTACTACTACTACTACTACAAGAACAACCACTACTACTTCTAAAAGTACAGCCACAACTACTACTACAAGAATAACCCCTACTACTGCTACAAGAACAACCACTGCTTCTCCTACTACTACTTCTACTACAAGAACAACCACTACTACTCGTAGTATTACAAGAAAAACCACTACTACTACTACAAGAACATCTGCTACTAATGCTATTACAAGTACAACCACTACTACTACCAGAACAACCACTACTACTACTACAAGAGAAACCACTACTACTACTACAGGAACAACCACTACTACTATTACTAGTATTACAACAACAACCAGTACTACCATTACAAGAACAAACACTACTATTTCCAGAAGTAAAACCACTACTACTACTGCTACTACAAGAACAACCAGCACCACTACTACTACTACAAGAACAACCACTACTACTACTACAAGAACAACCACTACAACTACCACTACTACAACTACAAGAACAACCACTACTACTACAAGAACAACCACCACTACAACAACAAATACTACTACTACAAGAGAAACCACTACTACTACTACTACTACTACAAGAACAACCACTACTACTACTACTACAAGAACAACCACTGCAACTACCACTACTACAACTACAAGAACAACCACTACTACTACAAGAACAACCACCACTACTACTACTTCTACAAGAACAACCACTACTACTACTACAAGAACAACCGCCAGTACTACTACTACTACTACAAGATCAACCACTACTACTACTACTACTACTTCTACAAGTAGAACCACTACTACTACTAAAACAACAACCACTACTACTACTACAAGAACAACCACTACTACTACTACAAGTATTACAAGAAAAACCACTACTACTACTACAAGAACAACCACTACTACTTCTACAAGAACAACCACTACAACTACCACTACTACAACTACAAGAACAACCACTACTACTACAAGAACAACCACCACTGCTACTACTGCTACTACAAGAACAACCGCTACTACTACTACTACTACTACAAGAACAACCACTACTACTTCTACAAGAACAACCACTACTTCTCCTACTACTACTACTACTACTACAAGAACAACCACTAATACTACTACTACTAAAAGAACAACCACTACTACTACTACAAGAACAACCACTACTACTACTACTACTACTACTACTACTACTACTACTACTACTACTACAAGAACAACCACTACTACTACAAGAACAACCACCACTACTACTACTTCTACAAGAACAACCACTACTACTACTACAAGAACAACCGCCACTACTACTACTACTACTACTACAAGATCAACCACTACTACTACTACTACTACTTCTACAAGTAGAACCACTACTACTACTAAAACAACAACCACTACTACTACTACAAGAACAACCACTACTACTACTACACGTATTACAAGAAAAACCACTACTACTACTACAAGAACAACCACTACTACTTCTACAAGAACAACCACTACAACTACCACTACTACAACTACAAGAACAACCACTACTACTACAAGAACAACCACCACTACTACTACTGCTACTACAAGAACAACCACTAATACTACTACTACTAAAAGAACAACCACTACTACTACTACAAGAACAACCACCACTACTACTACTACTACTACAAGAACAACCACTACTACTTCTACAAGAACAACCACTACAACTACCACTACTACAACTACAAGAACAACCACTACTACTACAAGAACAACCACCACTACTACTACTGCTACTACAAGAACAACCGCTACTACTACTACTACTACTACTTCAAGAACAACCACTACTACTTCTACAAGAACAACCACTACTTCTCCTACTACTACTACTACTACTAGAAGAACAACCACTAATACTACTACTACTAAAAGAACAACCACTACTACTACTACAAGAACAACCACTACTACTACGAGTACTACTACTACTACTACTACTACAAGAACAACCACTACTACTACTACAAGTACAACCACGACTACTACTACTACTACAAGAACAACCACTACTACTACTACTACTACTACAAGTAGAACCACTACTACTACTAAAACAACAACCACTACTACTACTACAAGAACAACCACTACTACTACTACAAGTATTACAAGAAAAACCACTACTACTACTACAAGAACAACCACTACTACTTCTACAAGAACAACCACTACAACTACCTTTACTACAACTACAAGAACAACCACTACTACTACAAGAACAACCAACACTACTACTACTGCTACTACAAGAACAACCGCTACTACTACTACTACTACTACTACAAGAACAACCACTACTACTTCTACAAGAACAACCACTACTTCTCCTACTACTACTACTACTACTACAAGAACAACCACTACTACTACTACCACTAAAAGAACAACCACTACTACTACTACAAGAACAACCACTACTACTACTAGTACTACTACTACTACTACAAGAACAACCACTACTACTTCTAAAAGTACAGCCACAACTACTACTACAAGAATAACCCCTACTACTGCTACAAGAACAACCACTGCTTCTCCTACGACTCCTTATACTACAAGAACAAACACTACTACTAGTAGTATTACAAGAAAAACCACTACTACTACTACAAGAACAACTGCTACTAATACTATTACAAGTACAACCACTAATACTACCAGAACAACCACTACTACTACTACAAGAGAAACCACTACTGCTACTACAGGAACAACCACTACTACTATTACTAGTATTACAACAACAACCAGTACTACCATTACAAGAACAAACACTACTATTTCCAGAAGTAAAACCACTACTACTACTGTTACTACAAGAACAACCAGCACCACTACTACTACTACAAGAACAACCACTACTACTACTACAGGAACAACCACTACAACTACCACTACTACAACTACAAGAACAACCACCACTACAACAACAAATACTACTACTACAAGAGAAACCACTTCTTCTACTACTACTACTACTACAAGAACAACCACTACTACTACTACTACAAGAACAACCACTACAACTACCACTACTACAACTACAAGAACAACCACTACTACTACAAGAACAACCACCACTACTACTACTTCTACAAGAACAACCACTACTACTACTACAAGAACAACCGCCACTACTACTACTACTACTACTACTACAAGATCAACCACTACTACTACTACTACTACTTCTACAAGTAGAACCACTACTACTACTAAAACAACAACCACTACTAGTTCTACAAGAACAACCACTACTACTACTACAAGTATTACAAGAAAAACCACTACTACTACTACAAGAACAACCACTACTACTTCTACAAGAACAACCACTACAACTACCACTACTACAACTACAAGAACAACCACTACTACTACAAGAACAACCACCACTACTACTACTGCTACTACAAGAACAACCGCTACTACTACTACTACTACTACAAGAACAACCACTACTACTTCTACAAGAACAACCACTACTTCTCCTACTACTACTACTACTACTACTACAAGAACAACCACTAATACTACTACTACTAAAAGAACAACCACTACTACTACTACAAGAACAACCACTACTACTACTAGTACTACTACTACTACTACTACTACAAGAACAACCACTACTACTACTACAAGTACAACCACGACTACTACTACTACTACAAGAACAACCACTACTACTACTACTACTACTACAAGTAGAACCACTACTACTACTAAAACAACAACCACTACTACTACTACAAGAACAACCACTACTACTACTACAAGTATTACAAGAAAAACCACTACTACTACTACAAGAACAACCACTACTACTTCTACAAGAACAACCACTACAACTACCACTACTACAACTACAAGAACAACCACTACTACTACAAGAACAACCACCACTACTACTACTGCTACTACAAGAACAACCGCTACTACTACTACTACTACTACAAGAACAACCATTACTACTTCTACAAGAACAACCACTACTTCTCCTACTACTACTACTACTACTACAAGAACAACCACTACTACTACTACTACTAAAAGAACAACCACTACTACTACTACAAGAACAACCACTACTACTACTAGTACTACTACTACTACTACTACTACAAGAACAACCACTGCTTCTCCTACTACTCCTTATACTACAAGAACAAACACTACTACTAGTAGTATTACAAGAAAAACCACTACTACTACTACAAGAACAACTGCTACTAATACTATTACAAGTACAACCACTAATACTACCAGAACAACCACTACTACTACTACAAGAGAAACCACTACTGCTACTACAGGAACAACCACTACTACTATTACTAGTATTACAACAACAACCAGTACTACCATTACAAGAACAAACACTACTATTTCCAGAAGTAAAACCACTACTACTACTGTTACTACAAGAACAACCAGCACCACTACTACTACTACAAGAACAACCACTACTACTACTACAAGAACAACCACTACAACTACCACTACTACAACTACAAGAACAACCACCACTACAACAACAAATACTACTACTACAAGAGAAACCACTTCTACTACTACTACTACTACAAGAACAACCACTACTACTACTACAAGAACAACCACTACAACTACCACTACTACAACTACAAGAACAACCACTACTACTACAAGAACAACCACCACTACTACTACTTCTACAAGAACAACCACTACTACTACTACAAGAACAACCGCCACTACTACTACTACTACTACTACAAGATCAACCACTACTACTACTACTACTTCTACAAGTAGAACCACTACTACTACTAAAACAACAACCACTACTACTACTACAAGAACAACCACTACTACTACTACAAGTATTACAAGAAAAACCACTACTACTACTACAAGAACAACCACTACTACTTCTACAAGAACAACCACTACAACTACCACTACTACAACTACAAGAACAACCACTACTACTACAAGAACAACCACCACTACTACTACTGCTACTACAAGAACAACCGCTACTACTACTACTACTACTACTACAAGAACAACCACTACTACTTCTACAAGAACAACCACTACTTCTCCTACTACTACTACTACTACAAGAACAACCACTACTACTACTACTACTAAAAGAACAACCACTACTACTACTACAAGAACAACCACTACTACTACTAGTACTACTACTACTACTACTACTACAAGAACAACCACTACTACTTCTAAAAGTACAGCCACAACTACTACTACAAGAATAACCCCTACTACTGCTACAAGAACAACCACTGCTTCTCCTACTACTCCTTATACTACAAGAACAAACACTACTACTAGTAGTATTACAAGAAAAATCACTACTACTACTACAAGAACAACTGCTACTAATACTATTACAAGTACAACCACTAATACTACCAGAACAACCACTACTACTACTACAAGAGAAACCACTACTGCTACTACAGGAACAACCACTACTACTATTACTAGTATTACAACAACAACCAGTACTACCATTACAAGAACAAACACTACTATTTCCAGAAGTAAAACCACTACTACTACTGTTACTACAAGAACAACCAGCACCACTACTACTACTACAAGAACAACCACTACTACTACTACAAGAACAACCACTACAACTACCACTACTACAACTACAAGAACAACCACCACTACAACAACAAATACTACTACTACAAGAGAAACCACTTCTACTACTACTACTACTACAAGAACAACCACTACTACTACTACAAGAACAACCACTACAACTACCACTACTACAACTACAAGAACAACCACTACTACTACAAGAACAACCACCACTACTACTACTTCTACAAGAACAACCACTACTACTACTACAAGAACAACCGCCACTACTACTACTACTACTACTACAAGATCAACCACTACTACTACTACTACTTCTACAAGTAGAACCACTACTACTACTAAAACAACAACCACTACTACTACTACAAGAACAACCACTACTACTACTACAAGTATTACAAGAAAAACCACTACTACTACTACAAGAACAACCACTACTACTTCTACAAGAACAACCACTACAACTACCACTACTACAACTACAAGAACAACCACTACTACTACAAGAACAACCACCACTACTACTACTGCTACTACAAGAACAACCGCTACTACTACTACCACTACTACAAGAACAACCACTACTACTTCTACAAGAACAACCACGACTTCTCCTACTACTACTACTACTACTACTACAAGAACAACCACTAATACTACTACTACTAAAAGAACAACCACTACTACTACTACAAGAACAACCACTACTACTACTACTACTACTACTACTACTACTACTACTACTACAAGAACAACCACTACTACTACAAGTACAACCACGACTACTACTACTACTACAAGAACAACCACTACTACTACTACTACTACTACAAGTAGAACCACTACTACTACTAAAACAACAACCACTACTACTACTACAAGAACAACCACTACTACTACTACAAGTATTACAAGAAAAACCACTACTACTACTGCAAGAACAACCACTACTACTTCTACAAGAACAACCACTACAACTACCATTACTACAACTACAAGAACAACCACTACTACTACAAGAACAACCACCACTACTACTACTGCTACTACAAGAACAACCGCTACTACTACTACTACTACTACTACAAGAACAACCACTACTACTTCTACAAGAACAACCACTACTTCTCCTACTACTACTACTACTACTACAAGAACAACCACTACTACTACTACTACTAAAAGAACAACCACTACTACTACTACAAGAACAACCACTACTACTACTAGTACTACTACTACTACTACTACTACTACAAGAACAACCACTACTACTTCTAAAAGTACAGCCACAACTACTACTACAAGAATAACCCCTACTACTGCTACAAGAACAACCACTGCTTCTCCTACTACTCCTTATACTACAAGAACAAACACTACTACTAGTAGTATTACAAGAAAATCCACTACTACTACTACAAGAACAACTGCTACTAATACTATTACAAGTACAACCACTAATACTACCAGAACAACCACTACTACTACTACAAGAGAAACCACTACTGCTACTACAGGAACAACCACTACTACTATTACTAGTATTACAACAACAACCAGTACTACCATTACAAGAACAAACACTACTATTTCCAGAAGTAAAACCACTACTACTACTGTTACTACAAGAACAACCAGCACCACTACTACTACTACAAGAACAACCACTACTACTACTACAAGAACAACCACTACAACTACCACTACTACAACTACAAGAACAACCACCACTACAACAACAAATACTACTACTACAAGAGAAACCACTTCTACTACTACTACTACTACAAGAACAACCACTACTACTACTACAAGAACAACCACTACAACTACCACTACTACAACTACAAGAACAACCACTACTACTACAAGAACAACCACCACTACTACTACTTCTACAAGAACAACCACTACTACTACTACAAGAACAACCGCCACTACTACTACTACTACTACTACAAGATCAACCACTACTACTACTACTACTTCTACAAGTAGAACCACTACTACTACTAAAACAACAACCACTACTACTACTACAAGAACAACCACTACTACTACTACAAGTATTACAAGAAAAACCACTACTACTACTACAAGAACAACCACTACTACTTCTACAAGAACAACCACTACAACTACCACTACTACAACTACAAGAACAACCACTACTACTACAAGAACAACCACCACTACTACTACTGCTACTACAAAAACAACCGCTACTACTACTACTACTACTACTTCAAGAACAACCACTACTACTTCTACAAGAACAACCACTACTTCTCCTACTACTACTACTACTACTACTACAAGAACAACCACTAATACTACTACTACTAAAAGAACAACCACTACTACTACTACAAGAACAACCACTACTACTACGAGTACTACTACTACTACTACTACAAGAACAACCACTACTACTACTACAAGTACAACCACGACTACTACTACTACTACAAGAACAACCACTACTACTACTACTACTACTACTACAAGTAGAACCACTACTACTACTAAAACAACAACCACTACTACTACTACAAGAACAACCACTACTACTACTACAAGTATTACAAGAAAAACCACTACTACTACTACAAGAACAACCACTACTACTTCTACAAGAACAACCACTACAACTACCATTACTACAACTACAAGAACAACCACTACTACTACAAGAACAACCAACACTACTACTACTGCTACTACAAGAACAACCGCTACTACTACTACTACTACTACTACAAGAACAACCACTACTACTTCTACAAGAACAACCACTACTTCTCCTACTACTACTACTACTACTACAAGAACAACCACTACTACTACTACTACTAAAAGAACAACCACTACTACTACTACAAGAACAACCACTACTACTACTAGTACTACTACTACTACTACAAGAACAACCACTACTACTTCTAAAAGTACAGCCACAACTACTACTACAAGAATAACCCCTACTACTGCTACAAGAACAACCACTGCTTCTCCTACGACTCCTTATACTACAAGAACAAACACTACTACTAGTAGTATTACAAGAAAAACCACTACTACTACTACAAGAACAACTGCTACTAATACTATTACAAGTACAACCACTAATACTACCAGAACAACCACTACTACTACTACAAGAGAAACCACTACTGCTACTACAGGAACAACCACTACTACTATTACTAGTATTACAACAACAACCAGTACTACCATTACAAGAACAAACACTACTATTTCCAGAAGTAAAACCACTACTACTACTGTTACTACAAGAACAACCAGCACCACTACTACTACTACAAGAACAACCACTACTACTACTACAGGAACAACCACTACAACTACCACTACTACAACTACAAGAACAACCACCACCACAACAACAAATACTACTACTACAAGAGAAACCACTTCTACTACTACTACTACTACTACAAGAACAACCACTACTACTACTACTACAAGAACAACCACTACAACTACCACTACTACAACTACAAGAACAACCACTACTACTACAAGAACAACCACCACTACTACTACTTCTACAAGAACAACCACTACTACTACTACAAGAACAACCGCCACTACTACTACTACTACTACTACAAGATCAACCACTACTACTACTACTACTACTTCTACAAGTAGAACCACTACTACTACTAAAACAACAACCACTACTAGTTCTACAAGAACAACCACTACTACTACTACAAGTATTACAAGAAAAACCACTACTACTACTACAAGAACAACCACTACTACTTCTACAAGAACAACCACTACAACTACCACTACTACAACTACAAGAACAACCACTACCACTACAAGAACAACCACCACTACTACTACTGCTACTACAAGAACAACCGCTACTACTACTACTACTACTACAAGAACAACCACTACTACTTCTACAAGAACAACCACTACTTCTCCTCCTACTACTACTACTACTACTACAAGAACAACCACTAATACTACTACTACTAAAAGAACAACCACTACTACTACTACAAGAACAACCACTACTACTACTAGTACTACTACTACTACTACTACTACAAGAACAACCACTACTACTACTACAAGTACAACCACGACTACTACTACTACTACAAGAACAACCACTACTACTACTACTACTACTACAAGTAGAACCACTACTACTACTAAAACAACAACCACTACTACTACTACAAGAACAACCACTACTACTACTACAAGTATTACAAGAAAAACCACTACTACTACTACAAGAACAACCACTACTACTTCTACAAGAACAACCACTACAACTACCATTACTACAACTACAAGAACAACCACTACTACTACAAGAACAACCACCACTACTACTACTGCTACTACAACAACAACCGCTACTACTACTACTACTACTACAAGAACAACCACTACTACTTCTACAAGAACAACCACTACTTCTCCTACTACTACTACTACTACTACAAGAACAACCACTACTACTACTACTACTAAAAGAACAACCACTACTACTACTACAAGAACAACCACTACTACTACTAGTACTACTACTACTACTACTACTACAAGAACAACCACTGCTTCTCCTACTACTCCTTATACTACAAGAACAAACACTACTACTAGTAGTATTACAAGAAAAACCACTACTACTACTACAAGAACAACTGCTACTAATACTATTACAAGTACAACCACTAATACTACCAGAACAACCACTACTACTACTACAAGAGAAACCACTACTGCTACTACAGGAACAACCACTACTACTATTACTAGTATTACAACAACAACCAGTACTACCATTACAAGAACAAACACTACTATTTCCAGAAGTAAAACCACTACTACTACTGTTACTACAAGAACAACCAGCACCACTACTACTACTACAAGAACAACCACTACTACTACTACAAGAACAACCACTACAACTACCACTACTACAACTACAAGAACAACCACCACTACAACAACAAATACTACTACTACAAGAGAAACCACTTCTACTACTACTACTACTACAAGAACAACCACTACTACTACTACAAGAACAACCACTACAACTACCACTACTACAACTACAAGAACAACCACTACTACTACAAGAACAACCACCACTACTACTACTTCTACAAGAACAACCACTACTACTACTACAAGAACAACCACTACAACTACCACTACTACAACTACAAGAACAACCACTACTACTACAAGAACAACCGCCACTACTACTACTACTACTACTACAAGATCAACCACTACTACTACTACTACTTCTACAAGTAGAACCACTACTACTACTAAAACAACAACCACTACTACTACTACAAGAACAACCACTACTACTACTACAAGTATTACAAGAAAAACCACTACTACTACTACAAGAACAACCACTACTACTTCTACAAGAACAACCACTACAACTACCACTACTACAACTACAAGAACAACCACTACTACTACAAGAACAACCACCACTACTACTACTGCTACTACAAGAACAACCGCTACTACTACTACTACTACTACTACAAGAACAACCACTACTACTTCTACAAGAACAACCACTACTTCTCCTACTACTACTACTACTACAAGAACAACCACTACTACTACTACTACTAAAAGAACAACCACTACTACTACTACAAGAACAACCACTACTACTACTAGTACTACTACTACTACTACTACTACTACAAGAACAACCACTACTACTTCTAAAAGTACAGCCACAACTACTACTACAAGAATAACCCCTACTACTGCTACAAGAACAACCACTGCTTCTCCTACTACTCCTTATACTACAAGAACAAACACTACTACTAGTAGTATTACAAGAAAAATCACTACTACTACTACAAGAACAACTGCTACTAATACTATTACAAGTACAACCACTAATACTACCAGAACAACCACTACTACTACTACAAGAGAAACCACTACTGCTACTACAGGAACAACCACTACTACTATTACTAGTATTACAACAACAACCAGTACTACCATTACAAGAACAAACACTACTATTTCCAGAAGTAAAACCACTACTACTACTGTTACTACAAGAACAACCAGCACCACTACTACTACTACAAGAACAACCACTACTACTACTACAAGAACAACCACTACAACTACCACTACTACAACTACAAGAACAACCACCACTACAACAACAAATACTACTACTACAAGAGAAACCACTTCTACTACTACTACTACTACAAGAACAACCACTACTACTACTACAAGAACAACCACTACAACTACCACTACTACAACTACAAGAACAACCACTACTACTACAAGAACAACCACCACTACTACTACTTCTACAAGAACAACCACTACTACTACTACAAGAACAACCGCCACTACTACTACTACTACTACTACAAGATCAACCACTACTACTACTACTACTTCTACAAGTAGAACCACTACTACTACTAAAACAACAACCACTACTACTACTACAAGAACAACCACTACTACTACTACAAGTATTACAAGAAAAACCACTACTACTACTACAAGAACAAACACTACTACTTCTACAAGAACAACCACTACAACTACCACTACTACAACTACAAGAACAACCACTACTACTACAAGAACAACCACCACTACTACTACTGCTACTACAAGAACAACCGCTACTACTACTACTACTACTACTACAAGAACAACCACTACTACTTCTACAAGAACAACCACTACTTCTCCTACTACTACTACTACTACTACAAGAACAACCACTAATACTACTACTACTAAAAGAACAACCACTACTACTACTACAAGAACAACCACTACTACTACGAGTACTACTACTACTACTACTACTACTACAAGAACAACCACTACTACTACTACAAGTACAACCACGACTACTACTACTACTACAAGAACAACCACTACTACTACTACTACTACTACAAGTAGAACCACTACTACTACTAAAACAACAACCACTACTACTACTACAAGAACAACCACTACTACTACTACAAGTATTACAAGAAAAACCACTACTACTACTACAAGAACAACCACTACTACTTCTACAAGAACAACCACTACAACTACCATTACTACAACTACAAGAACAACCACTACTACTACAAGAACAACCAACACTACTACTACTGCTACTACAAGAACAACCGCTACTACTACTACTACTACTACTACTACAAGAACAACCACTACTACTTCTACAAGAACAACCACTACTTCTCCTACTACTACTACTACTACAACAAGAACAACCACTACTACTACTACTACTAAAAGAACAACCACTACTACTACTACAAGAACAACCACTACTACTACTAGTACTACTACTACTACTACAAGAACAACCACTACTACTTCTAAAAGTACAGCCACAACTACTACTACAAGAATAACCCCTACTACTGCTACAAGAACAACCACTGCTTCTCCTACGACTCCTTATACTACAAGAACAAACACTACTACTAGTAGTATTACAAGAAAAACCACTACTACTACTACAAGAACAACTGCTACTAATACTATTACAAGTACAACCACTAATACTACCAGAACAACCACTACTACTACTACAAGAGAAACCACTACTGCTACTACAGGAACAACCACTACTACTATTACTAGTATTACAACAACAACCAGTACTACCATTACAAGAACAAACACTACTATTTCCAGAAGTAAAACCACTACTACTACTGTTACTACAAGAACAACCAGCACCACTACTACTACTACAAGAACAACCACTACTACTACTACAGGAACAACCACTACAACTACCACTACTACAACTACAAGAACAACCACCACTACAACAACAAATACTACTACTACAAGAGAAACCACTTCTACTACTACTACTACTACTACAAGAACAACCACTACTACTACTACTACAAGAACAACCACTACAACTACCACTACTACAACTACAAGAACAACCACTACTACTACAAGAACAACCACCACTACTACTACTTCTACAAGAACAACCACTACTACTACTACAAGAACAACCGCCACTACTACTACTACTACTACTACAAGATCAACCACTACTACTACTACTACTACTTCTACAAGTAGAACCACTACTACTACTAAAACAACAACCACTACTAGTTCTACAAGAACAACCACTACTACTACTACAAGTATTACAAGAAAAACCACTACTACTACTACAAGAACAACCACTACTACTTCTACAAGAACAACCACTACAACTACCACTACTACAACTACAAGAACAACCACTACTACTACAAGAACAACCACCACTACTACTACTGCTACTACAAGAACAACCGCTACTACTACTACTACTACTACAAGAACAACCACTACTACTTCTACAAGAACAACCACTACTTCTCCTCCTACTACTACTACTACTACTACAAGAACAACCACTAATACTACTACTACTAAAAGAACAACCACTACTACTACTACAAGAACAACCACTACTACTACTAGTACTACTACTACTACTACTACTACAAGAACAACCACTACTACTACTACAAGTACAACCACGACTACTACTACTACTACAAGAACAACCACTACTACTACTACTACTACTACAAGTAGAACCACTACTACTACTAAAACAACAACCACTACTACTACTACAAGAACAACCACTACTACTACTACAAGTATTACAAGAAAAACCACTACTACTACTACAAGAACAACCACTACTACTTCTACAAGAACAACCACTACAACTACCATTACTACAACTACAAGAACAACCACTACTACTACAAGAACAACCACCACTACTACTACTGCTACTACAAGAACAACCGCTACTACTACTACTACTACTACAAGAACAACCACTACTACTTCTACAAGAACAACCACTACTTCTCCTACTACTACTACTACTACTACAAGAACAACCACTACTACTACTACTACTAAAAGAACAACCACTACTACTACTACAAGAACAACCACTACTACTACTAGTACTACTACTACTACTACTACTACTACAAGAACAACCACTGCTTCTCCTACTACTCCTTATACTACAAGAACAAACACTACTACTAGTAGTATTACAAGAAAAACCACTACTACTACTACAAGAACAACTGCTACTAATACTATTACAAGTACAACCACTAATACTACCAGAACAACCACTACTACTACTACAAGAGAAACCACTACTGCTACTACAGGAACAACCACTACTACTATTACTAGTATTACAACAACAACCAGTACTACCATTACAAGAACAAACACTACTATTTCCAGAAGTAAAACCACTACTACTACTGTTACTACAAGAACAACCAGCACCACTACTACTACTACAAGAACAACCACTACTACTACTACAAGAACAACCACTACAACTACCACTACTACAACTACAAGAACAACCACCACTACAACAACAAATACTACTACTACAAGAGAAACCACTTCTACTACTACTACTACTACAAGAACAACCACTACTACTACTACAAGAACAACCACTACAACTACCACTACTACAACTACAAGAACAACCACTACTACTACAAGAACAACCACCACTACTACTACTTCTACAAGAACAACCACTACTACTACTACAAGAACAACCACTACAACTACCACTACTACAACTACAAGAACAACCACTACTACTACAAGAACAACCGCCACTACTACTACTACTACTACTACAAGATCAACCACTACTACTACTACTACTTCTACAAGTAGAACCACTACTACTACTAAAACAACAACCACTACTACTACTACAAGAACAACCACTACTACTACTACAAGTATTACAAGAAAAACCACTACTACTACTACAAGAACAACCACTACTACTTCTACAAGAACAACCACTACAACTACCACTACTACAACTACAAGAACAACCACTACTACTACAAGAACAACCACCACTACTACTACTGCTACTACAAGAACAACCGCTACTACTACTACTACTACTACTACAAGAACAACCACTACTACTTCTACAAGAACAACCACTACTTCTCCTACTACTACTACTACAAGAACAACCACTACTACTACTACTACTAAAAGAACAACCACTACTACTACTACAAGAACAACCACTACTACTACTAGTACTACTACTACTACTACTACTACTACAAGAACAACCACTACTACTTCTAAAAGTACAGCCACAACTACTACTACAAGAATAACCCCTACTACTGCTACAAGAACAACCACTGCTTCTCCTACTACTCCTTATACTACAAGAACAAACACTACTACTAGTAGTATTACAAGAAAAATCACTACTACTACTACAAGAACAACTGCTACTAATACTATTACAAGTACAACCACTAATACTACCAGAACAACCACTACTACTACTACAAGAGAAACCACTACTGCTACTACAGGAACAACCACTACTACTATTACTAGTATTACAACAACAACCAGTACTACCATTACAAGAACAAACACTACTATTTCCAGAAGTAAAACCACTACTACTACTGTTACTACAAGAACAACCAGCACCACTACTACTACTACAAGAACAACCACTACTACTACTACAAGAACAACCACTACAACTACCACTACTACAACTACAAGAACAACCACCACTACAACAACAAATACTACTACTACAAGAGAAACCACTTCTACTACTACTACTACTACAAGAACAACCACTACTACTACTACAAGAACAACCACTACAACTACCACTACTACAACTACAAGAACAACCACTACTACTACAAGAACAACCACCACTACTACTACTTCTACAAGAACAACCACTACTACTACTACAAGAACAACCGCCACTACTACTACTACTACTACTACAAGATCAACCACTACTACTACTACTACTTCTACAAGTAGAACCACTACTACTACTAAAACAACAACCACTACTACTACTACAAGAACAACCACTACTACTACTACAAGTATTACAAGAAAAACCACTACTACTACTACAAGAACAAACACTACTACTTCTACAAGAACAACCACTACAACTACCACTACTACAACTACAAGAACAACCACTACTACTACAAGAACAACCACCACTACTACTACTGCTACTACAAGAACAACCGCTACTACTACTACTACTACTACTACAAGAACAACCACTACTACTTCTACAAGAACAACCACTACTTCTCCTACTACTACTACTACTACTACTACAAGAACAACCACTAATACTACTACTACTAAAAGAACAACCACTACTACTACTACAAGAACAACCACTACTACTACGAGTACTACTACTACTACTACTACTACTACAAGAACAACCACTACTACTACTACAAGTACAACCACGACTACTACTACTACTACAAGAACAACCACTACTACTACTACTACTACTACAAGTAGAACCACTACTACTACTAAAACAACAACCACTACTACTACTACAAGAACAACCACTACTACTACTACAAGTATTACAAGAAAAACCACTACTACTACTACAAGAACAACCACTACTACTTCTACAAGAACAACCACTACAACTACCATTACTACAACTACAAGAACAACCACTACTACTACAAGAACAACCAACACTACTACTACTGCTACTACAAGAACAACCGCTACTACTACTACTACTACTACTACTACAAGAACAACCACTACTACTTCTACAAGAACAACCACTACTTCTCCTACTACTACTACTACTACTACAACAAGAACAACCACTACTACTACTACTACTAAAAGAACAACCACTACTACTACTACAAGAACAACCACTACTACTACTAGTACTACTACTACTACTACAAGAACAACCACTACTACTTCTAAAAGTACAGCCACAACTACTACTACAAGAATAACCCCTACTACTGCTACAAGAACAACCACTGCTTCTCCTACGACTCCTTATACTACAAGAACAAACACTACTACTAGTAGTATTACAAGAAAAACCACTACTACTACTACAAGAACAACTGCTACTAATACTATTACAAGTACAACCACTAATACTACCAGAACAACCACTACTACTACTACAAGAGAAACCACTACTGCTACTACAGGAACAACCACTACTACTATTACTAGTATTACAACAACAACCAGTACTACCATTACAAGAACAAACACTACTATTTCCAGAAGTAAAACCACTACTACTACTGTTACTACAAGAACAACCAGCACCACTACTACTACTACAAGAACAACCACTACTACTACTACAGGAACAACCACTACAACTACCACTACTACAACTACAAGAACAACCACCACTACAACAACAAATACTACTACTACAAGAGAAACCACTTCTACTACTACTACTACTACTACAAGAACAACCACTACTACTACTACTACAAGAACAACCACTACAACTACCACTACTACAACTACAAGAACAACCACTACTACTACAAGAACAACCACCACTACTACTACTTCTACAAGAACAACCACTACTACTACTACAAGAACAACCGCCACTACTACTACTACTACTACTACTACAAGATGAACCACTACTACTACTACTACTACTTCTACAAGTAGAACCACTACTACTACTAAAACAACAACCACTACTACTACTACAAGAACAACCACTACTACTACTACAAGTATTACAAGAAAAACCACTACTACTACTACAAGAACAACCACTACTACTTCTACAAGAACAACCACTACAACTACCACTACTACAACTACAAGAACAACCACTACTATTACAAGAACAACCACCACTACTACTACTGCTACTACAAGAACAACCGCTACTACTACTACTACTACAAGAACAACCACTACTACTTCTACAAGAACAACCACTACTTCTCCTACTACTACTACTACTACTACTACAAGAACAACCACTAATACTACTACTACTAAAAGAACAACCACTACTACTACTACAAGAACAACCACTACTACTACTAGTACTACTACTACTACTACTACTACAAGAACAACCACTACTACTACTACAAGTACAACCACGACTACTACTACTACTACTACAAGAACAACCACTACTACTACTACTACTACTACAAGTAGAACCACTACTACTACTAAAACAACAACCACTACTACTACTACAAGAACAACCACTACTACTACTACAAGTATTACAAGAAAAACCACTACTACTACTACAAGAACAACCACTACTACTTCTACAAGAACAACCACTACAACTACCATTACTACAACTACAAGAACAACCACTACTACTACAAGAACAACCACCACTACTACTACTGCTACTACAAGAACAACCGCTACTACTACTACTACTACTACAAGAACAACCACTACTACTTCTACAAGAACAACCACTACTTCTCCTACTACTACTACTACTACTACAACAAGAACAACCACTACTACTACTACTACTAAAAGAACAACCACTACTACTACTACAAGAACAACCACTACTACTACTAGTACTACTACTACTACTACAAGAACAACCACTACTACTTCTAAAAGTACAGCCACAACTACTACTACAAGAATAACCCCTACTACTGCTACAAGAACAACCACTGCTTCTCCTACGACTCCTTATACTACAAGAACAAACACTACTACTAGTAGTATTACAAGAAAAACCACTACTACTACTACAAGAACAACTGCTACTAATACTATTACAAGTACAACCACTAATACTACCAGAACAACCACTACTACTACTACAAGAGAAACCACTACTGCTACTACAGGAACAACCACTACTACTATTACTAGTATTACAACAACAACCAGTACTACCATTACAAGAACAAACACTACTATTTCCAGAAGTAAAACCACTACTACTACTGTTACTACAAGAACAACCAGCACCACTACTACTACTACAAGAACAACCACTACTACTACTACAGGAACAACCACTACAACTACCACTACTACAACTACAAGAACAACCACCACTACAACAACAAATACTACTACTACAAGAGAAACCACTTCTACTACTACTACTACTACTACAAGAACAACCACTACTACTACTACTACAAGAACAACCACTACAACTACCACTACTACAACTACAAGAACAACCACTACTACTACAAGAACAACCACCACTACTACTACTTCTACAAGAACAACCACTACTACTACTACAAGAACAACCGCCACTACTACTACTACTACTACTACTACAAGATGAACCACTACTACTACTACTACTACTTCTACAAGTAGAACCACTACTACTACTAAAACAACAACCACTACTACTACTACAAGAACAACCACTACTACTACTACAAGTATTACAAGAAAAACCACTACTACTACTACAAGAACAACCACTACTACTTCTACAAGAACAACCACTACAACTACCACTACTACAACTACAAGAACAACCACTACTACTACAAGAACAACCACCACTACTACTACTGCTACTACAAGAACAACCGCTACTACTACTACTACTACAAGAACAACCACTACTACTTCTACAAGAACAACCACTACTTCTCCTACTACTACTACTACTACTACTACAAGAACAACCACTAATACTACTACTACTAAAAGAACAACCACTACTACTACTACAAGAACAACCACTACTACTACTAGTACTACTACTACTACTACTACTACAAGAACAACCACTACTACTACTACAAGTACAACCACGACTACTACTACTACTACTACAAGAACAACCACTACTACTACTACTACTACTACAAGTAGAACCACTACTACTACTAAAACAACAACCACTACTACTACTACAAGAACAACCACTACTACTACTACAAGTATTACAAGAAAAACCACTACTACTACTACAAGAACAACCACTACTACTTCTACAAGAACAACCACTACAACTACCATTACTACAACTACAAGAACAACCACTACTACTACAAGAACAACCACCACTACTACTACTGCTACTACAAGAACAACCGCTACTACTACTACTACTACTACAAGAACAACCACTACTACTTCTACAAGAACAACCACTACTTCTCCTACTACTACTACTACTACTACAAGAACAACCACTACTACTACTACTACTAAAAGAACAACCACTACTACTACTACAAGAACAACCACTACTACTACTAGTACTACTACTACTACTACTACTACAAGAACAACCACTGCTTCTCCTACTACTCCTTATACTACAAGAACAAACACTACTACTAGTAGTATTACAAGAAAAACCACTACTACTACTACAAGAACAACTGCTACTAATACTATTACAAGTACAACCACTAATACTACCAGAACAACCACTACTACCACTACAAGAGAAACCACTACTGCTACTACAGGAACAACCACTACTACTATTACTAGTATTACAACAACAACCAGTACTACCATTACAAGAACAAACACTACTATTTCCAGAAGTAAAACCACTACTACTACTGTTACTACAAGAACAACCAGCACCACTACTACTACTACAAGAACAACCACTACTACTACTACAAGAACAACCACTACAACTACCACTACTACAACTACAAGAACAACCACCACTACAACAACAAATACTACTACTACAAGAGAAACCACTTCTACTACTACTACTACTACAAGAACAACCACTACTACTACTACAAGAACAACCACTACAACTACCACTACTACAACTACAAGAACAACCACTACTACTACAAGAACAACCACCACTACTACTACTTCTACAAGAACAACCACTACTACTACTACAAGAACAACCACTACAACTACCACTACTACAACTACAAGAACAACCACTACTACTACAAGAACAACCGCCACTACTACTACTACTACTACTACAAGATCAACCACTACTACTACTACTACTTCTACAAGTAGAACCACTACTACTACTAAAACAACAACCACTACTACTACTACAAGAACAACCACTACTACTACTACAAGTATTACAAGAAAAACCACTACTACTACTACAAGAACAACCACTACTACTTCTACAAGAACAACCACTACAACTACCACTACTACAACTACAAGAACAACCACTACTACTACAAGAACAACCACCACTACTACTACTGCTACTACAAGAACAACCGCTACTACTACTACTACTACTACTACAAGAACAACCACTACTACTTCTACAAGAACAACCACTACTTCTCCTACTACTACTACTACTACAAGAACAACCACTACTACTACTACTACTAAAAGAACAACCACTACTACTACTACAAGAACAACCACTACTACTACTAGTACTACTACTACTACTACTACTACTACAAGAACAACCACTACTACTTCTAAAAGTACAGCCACAACTACTACTACAAGAATAACCCCTACTACTGCTACAAGAACAACCACTGCTTCTCCTACTACTCCTTATACTACAAGAACAAACACTACTACTAGTAGTATTACAAGAAAAATCACTACTACTACTACAAGAACAACTGCTACTAATACTATTACAAGTACAACCACTAATACTACCAGAACAACCACTACTACTACTACAAGAGAAACCACTACTGCTACTACAGGAACAACCACTACTACTATTACTAGTATTACAACAACAACCAGTACTACCATTACAAGAACAAACACTACTATTTCCAGAAGTAAAACCACTACTACTACTGTTACTACAAGAACAACCAGCACCACTACTACTACTACAAGAACAACCACTACTACTACTACAAGAACAACCACTACAACTACCACTACTACAACTACAAGAACAACCACCACTACAACAACAAATACTACTACTACAAGAGAAACCACTTCTACTACTACTACTACTACAAGAACAACCACTACTACTACTACAAGAACAACCACTACAACTACCACTACTACAACTACAAGAACAACCACTACTACTACAAGAACAACCACCACTACTACTACTTCTACAAGAACAACCACTACTACTACTACAAGAACAACCGCCACTACTACTACTACTACTACTACAAGATCAACCACTACTACTACTACTACTTCTACAAGTAGAACCACTACTACTACTAAAACAACAACCACTACTACTACTACAAGAACAACCACTACTACTACTACAAGTATTACAAGAAAAACCACTACTACTACTACAAGAACAAACACTACTACTTCTACAAGAACAACCACTACAACTACCACTACTACAACTACAAGAACAACCACTACTACTACAAGAACAACCACCACTACTACTACTGCTACTACAAGAACAACCGCTACTACTACTACTACTACTACTACAAGAACAACCACTACTACTTCTACAAGAACAACCACTACTTCTCCTACTACTACTACTACTACTACTACAAGAACAACCACTAATACTACTACTACTAAAAGAACAACCACTACTACTACTACAAGAACAACCACTACTACTACGAGTACTACTACTACTACTACTACTACTACAAGAACAACCACTACTACTACTACAAGTACAACCACTACTACTACTACTACTACAAGAACAACCACTACTACTACTACTACTACTACAAGTAGAACCACTACTACTACTAAAACAACAACCACTACTACTACTACAAGAACAACCACTACTACTACTACAAGTATTACAAGAAAAACCACTACTACTACTACAAGAACAACCACTACTACTTCTACAAGAACAACCACTACAACTACCATTACTACAACTACAAGAACAACCACTACTACTACAAGAACAACCAACACTACTACTACTGCTACTACAAGAACAACCGCTACTACTACTACTACTACTACTACTACAAGAACAACCACTACTACTTCTACAAGAACAACCACTACTTCTCCTACTACTACTACTACTACAACAAGAACAACCACTACTACTACTACTACTAAAAGAACAACCACTACTACTACTACAAGAACAACCACTACTACTACTAGTACTACTACTACTACTACAAGAACAACCACTACTACTTCTAAAAGTACAGCCACAACTACTACTACAAGAATAACCCCTACTACTGCTACAAGAACAACCACTGCTTCTCCTACGACTCCTTATACTACAAGAACAAACACTACTACTAGTAGTATTACAAGAAAAACCACTACTACTACTACAAGAACAACTGCTACTAATACTATTACAAGTACAACCACTAATACTACCAGAACAACCACTACTACTACTACAAGAGAAACCACTACTGCTACTACAGGAACAACCACTACTACTATTACTAGTATTACAACAACAACCAGTACTACCATTACAAGAACAAACACTACTATTTCCAGAAGTAAAACCACTACTACTACTGTTACTACAAGAACAACCAGCACCACTACTACTACTACAAGAACAACCACTACTACTACTACAGGAACAACCACTACAACTACCACTACTACAACTACAAGAACAACCACCACTACAACAACAAATACTACTACTACAAGAGAAACCACTTCTACTACTACTACTACTACTACAAGAACAACCACTACTACTACTACTACAAGAACAACCACTACAACTACCACTACTACAACTACAAGAACAACCACTACTACTACAAGAACAACCACCACTACTACTACTTCTACAAGAACAACCACTACTACTACTACAAGAACAACCGCCACTACTACTACTACTACTACTACTACAAGATGAACCACTACTACTACTACTACTACTTCTACAAGTAGAACCACTACTACTACTAAAACAACAACCACTACTACTACTACAAGAACAACCACTACTACTATTACAAGTATTACAAGAAAAACCACTACTACTACTACAAGAACAACCACTACTACTTCTACAAGAACAACCACTACAACTACCACTACTACAACTACAAGAACAACCACTACTACTACAAGAACAACCACCACTACTACTACTGCTACTACAAGAACAACCGCTACTACTACTACTACTACTACAAGAACAACCACTACTACTTCTACAAGAACAACCACTACTTCTCCTACTACTACTACTACTACTACTACAAGAACAACCACTAATACTACTACTACTAAAAGAACAACCACTACTACTACTACAAGAACAACCACTACTACTACTAGTACTACTACTACTACTACTACTACAAGAACAACCACTACTACTACTACAAGTACAACCACGACTACTACTACTACTACTACAAGAACAACCACTACTACTACTACTACTACTACAAGTAGAACCACTACTACTACTAAAACAACAACCACTACTACTACTACAAGAACAACCACTACTACTACTACAAGTATTACAAGAAAAACCACTACTACTACTACAAGAACAACCACTACTACTTCTACAAGAACAACCACTACAACTACCATTACTACAACTACAAGAACAACCACTACTACTACAAGAACAACCACCACTACTACTACTGCTACTACAAGAACAACCGCTACTACTACTACTACTACTACTACAAGAACAACCACTACTACTTCTACAAGAACAACCACTACTTCTCCTCCTACTACTACTACTACTACAAGAACAACCACTACTACTACTACTACTAAAAGAACAACCACTACTACTACTACAAGAACAACCACTACTACTACTAGTACTACTACTACTACTACTACTACAAGAACAACCACTGCTTCTCCTACTACTCCTTATACTACAAGAACAAACACTACTACTAGTAGTATTACAAGAAAAACCACTACTACTACTACAAGAACAACTGCTACTAAAACTATTACAAGTACAACCACTAATACTACCAGAACAACCACTACTACTACTACAAGAGAAACCACTACTGCTACTACAGGAACAACCACTACTACTATTACTAGTATTACAACAACAACCAGTACTACCATTACAAGAACAAACACTACTATTTCCAGAAGTAAAACCACTACTACTACTGTTACTACAAGAACAACCAGCACCACTACTACTACTACAAGAACAACCACTACTACTACTACAAGAACAACCACTACAACTACCACTACTACAACTACAAGAACAACCACCACTACAACAACAAATACTACTACTACAAGAGAAACCACTTCTACTACTACTACTACTACAAGAACAACCACTACTACTACTACAAGAACAACCACTACAACTACCACTACTACAACTACAAGAACAACCACTACTACTACAAGAACAACCACCACTACTACTACTTCTACAAGAACAACCACTACTACTACTACAAGAACAACCGCCACTACTACTACTACTACTACTACAAGATCAACCACTACTACTACTACTACTTCTACAAGTAGAACCACTACTACTACTAAAACAACAACCACTACTACTACTACAAGAACAACCACTACTACTACTACAAGTATTACAAGAAAAACCACTACTACTACTACAAGAACAACCACTACTACTTCTACAAGTACAACCACTACAACTACCACTACTACAACTACAAGAACAACCACTACTACTACAAGAACAACCACCACTACTACTACTGCTACTACAAGAACAACCGCTACTACTACTACTACTACTACTACAAGAACAACCACTACTACTTCTACAAGAACAACCACTACTTCTCCTACTACTACTACTACTACAAGAACAACCACTACTACTACTACTACTAAAAGAACAACCACTACTACTACTACAAGAACAACCACTACTACTACTAGTACTACTACTACTACTACTACTACTACAAGAACAACCACTACTACTTCTAAAAGTACAGCCACAACTACTACAAGAATAACCCCTACTACTGCTACAAGAACAACCACTGCTTCTCCTACTACTCCTTATACTACAAGAACAAACACTACTACTAGTAGTATTACAAGAAAAATCACTACTACTACTACAAGAACAACTGCTACTAATACTATTACAAGTACAACCACTAATACTACCAGAACAACCACTACTACTACTACAAGAGAAACCACTACTGCTACTACAGGAACAACCACTACTACTATTACTAGTATTACAACAACAACCAGTACTACCATTACAAGAACAAACACTACTATTTCCAGAAGTAAAACCACTACTACTACTGTTACTACAAGAACAACCAGCACCACTACTACTACTACAAGAACAACCACTACTACTACTACAAGAACAACCACTACAACTACCACTACTACAACTACAAGAACAACCACCACTACAACAACAAATACTACTACTACAAGAGAAACCACTTCTACTACTACTACTACTACAAGAACAACCACTACTACTACTACAAGAACAACCACTACAACTACCACTACTACAACTACAAGAACAACCACTACTACTACAAGAACAACCACCACTACTACTACTTCTACAAGAACAACCACTACTACTACTACAAGAACAACCGCCACTACTACTACTACTACTACTACAAGATCAACCACTACTACTACTACTACTTCTACAAGTAGAACCACTACTACTACTAAAACAACAACCACTACTACTACTACAAGAACAACCACTACTACTACTACAAGTATTACAAGAAAAACCACTACTACTACTACAAGAACAACCACTACTACTTCTACAAGAACAACCACTACAACTACCACTACTACAACTACAAGAACAACCACTACTACTACAAGAACAACCACCACTACTACTACTGCTACTACAAGAACAACCGCTACTACTACTACCACTACTACAAGAACAACCACTACTACTTCTACAAGAACAACCACTACTTCTCCTACTACTACTACTACTACTACTACAAGAACAACCACTAATACTACTACTACTAAAAGAACAACCACTACTACTACTACAAGAACAACCACTACTACTACTACTACTACTACTACTACTACTACTACTACTACTACTACTACTACAAGAACAACCACTACTACTACAAGTACAACCACGACTACTACTACTACTACAAGAACAACCACTACTACTACTACTACTACTACAAGTAGAACCACTACTACTACTAAAACAACAACCACTACTACTACTACAAGAACAACCACTACTACTACTACAAGTATTACAAGAAAAACCACTACTACTACTGCAAGAACAACCACTACTACTTCTACAAGAACAACCACTACAACTACCATTACTACAACTACAAGAACAACCACTACTACTACAAGAACAACCACCACTACTACTACTGCTACTACAAGAACAACCGCTACTACTACTACTACTACTACTACAAGAACAACCACTACTACTTCTACAAGAACAACCACTACTTCTCCTACTACTACTACTACTACTACAAGAACAACCACTACTACTACTACTACTAAAAGAACAACCACTACTACTACTACAAGAACAACCACTACTACTACTAGTACTACTACTACTACTACTACTACTACTACAAGAACAACCACTACTACTTCTAAAAGTACAGCCACAACTACTACTACAAGAATAACCCCTACTACTGCTACAAGAACAACCACTGCTTCTCCTACTACTCCTTATACTACAAGAACAAACACTACTACTAGTAGTATTACAAGAAAATCCACTACTACTACTACAAGAACAACTGCTACTAATACTATTACAAGTACAACCACTAATACTACCAGAACAACCACTACTACTACTACAAGAGAAACCACTACTGCTACTACAGGAACAACCACTACTACTATTACTAGTATTACAACAACAACCAGTACTACCATTACAAGAACAAACACTACTATTTCCAGAAGTAAAACCACTACTACTACTGTTACTACAAGAACAACCAGCACCACTACTACTACTACAAGAACAACCACTACTACTACTACAAGAACAACCACTACAACTACCACTACTACAACTACAAGAACAACCACCACTACAACAACAAATACTACTACTACAAGAGAAACCACTTCTACTACTACTACTACTACAAGAACAACCACTACTACTACTACAAGAACAACCACTACAACTACCACTACTACAACTACAAGAACAACCACTACTACTACAAGAACAACCACCACTACTACTACTTCTACAAGAACAACCACTACTACTACTACAAGAACAACCGCCACTACTACTACTACTACTACTACAAGATCAACCACTACTACTACTACTACTTCTACAAGTAGAACCACTACTACTACTAAAACAACAACCACTACTACTACTACAAGAACAACCACTACTACTACTACAAGTATTACAAGAAAAACCACTACTACTACTACAAGAACAAACACTACTACTTCTACAAGAACAACCACTACAACTACCACTACTACAACTACAAGAACAACCACTACTACTACAAGAACAACCACCACTACTACTACTGCTACTACAAGAACAACCGCTACTACTACTACTACTACTACTACAAGAACAACCACTACTACTTCTACAAGAACAACCACTACTTCTCCTACTACTACTACTACTACTACAAGAACAACCACTAATACTACTACTACTAAAAGAACAACCACTACTACTACTACAAGAACAACCACTACTACTACGAGTACTACTACTACTACTACTACAAGAACAACCACTACTACTACTACAAGTACAACCACGACTACTACTACTACTACAAGAACAACCACTACTACTACTACTACTACTACAAGTAGAACCACTACTACTACTAAAACAACAACCACTACTACTACTACAAGAACAACCACTACTACTACTACAAGTATTACAAGAAAAACCACTACTACTACTACAAGAACAACCACTACTACTTCTACAAGAACAACCACTACAACTACCATTACTACAACTACAAGAACAACCACTACTACTACAAGAACAACCAACACTACTACTACTGCTACTACAAGAACAACCGCTACTACTACTACTACTACTACTACTACAAGAACAACCACTACTACTTCTACAAGAACAACCACTACTTCTCCTACTACTACTACTACTACAACAAGAACAACCACTACTACTACTACTACTAAAAGAACAACCACTACTACTACTACAAGAACAACCACTACTACTACTAGTACTACTACTACTACTACAAGAACAACCACTACTACTTCTAAAAGTACAGCCACAACTACTACTACAAGAATAACCCCTACTACTGCTACAAGAACAACCACTGCTTCTCCTACGACTCCTTATACTACAAGAACAAACACTACTACTAGTAGTATTACAAGAAAAACCACTACTACTACTACAAGAACAACTGCTACTAATACTATTACAAGTACAACCACTAATACTACCAGAACAACCACTACTACTACTACAAGAGAAACCACTACTGCTACTACAGGAACAACCACTACTACTATTACTAGTATTACAACAACAACCAGTACTACCATTACAAGAACAAACACTACTATTTCCAGAAGTAAAACCACTACTACTACTGTTACTACAAGAACAACCAGCACCACTACTACTACTACAAGAACAACCACTACTACTACTACAGGAACAACCACTACAACTACCACTACTACAACTACAAGAACAACCACCACTACAACAACAAATACTACTACTACAAGAGAAACCACTTCTACTACTACTACTACTACTACAAGAACAACCACTACTACTACTACTACAAGAACAACCACTACAACTACCACTACTACAACTACAAGAACAACCACTACTACTACAAGAACAACCACCACTACTACTACTTCTACAAGAACAACCACTACTACTACTACAAGAACAACCGCCACTACTACTACTACTACTACTACTACAAGATGAACCACTACTACTACTACTACTACTTCTACAAGTAGAACCACTACTACTACTAAAACAACAACCACTACTACTACTACAAGAACAACCACTACTACTACTACAAGTATTACAAGAAAAACCACTACTACTACTACAAGAACAACCACTACTACTTCTACAAGAACAACCACTACAACTACCACTACTACAACTACAAGAACAACCACTACTACTACAAGAACAACCACCACTACTACTACTGCTACTACAAGAACAACCGCTACTACTACTACTACTACTACAAGAACAACCACTACTACTTCTACAAGAACAACCACTACTTCTCCTACTACTACTACTACTACTACTACAAGAACAACCACTAATACTACTACTACTAAAAGAACAACCACTACTACTACTACAAGAACAACCACTACTACTACTAGTACTACTACTACTACTACTACTACAAGAACAACCACTACTACTACTACAAGTACAACCACGACTACTACTACTACTACTACAAGAACAACCACTACTACTACTACTACTACTACAAGTAGAACCACTACTACTACTAAAACAACAACCACTACTACTACTACAAGAACAACCACTACTACTACTACAAGTATTACAAGAAAAACCACTACTACTACTACAAGAACAACCACTACTACTTCTACAAGAACAACCACTACAACTACCATTACTACAACTACAAGAACAACCACTACTACTACAAGAACAACCACCACTACTACTACTGCTACTACAAGAACAACCGCTACTACTACTACTACTACTACAAGAACAACCACTACTACTTCTACAAGAACAACCACTACTTCTCCTCCTACTACTACTACTACTACAAGAACAACCACTACTACTACTACTACTAAAAGAACAACCACTACTACTACTACAAGAACAACCACTACTACTACTAGTACTACTACTACTACTACTACTACAAGAACAACCACTGCTTCTCCTACTACTCCTTATACTACAAGAACAAACACTACTACTAGTAGTATTACAAGAAAAACCACTACTACTACTACAAGAACAACTGCTACTAATACTATTACAAGTACAACCACTAATACTACCAGAACAACCACTACTACTACTACAAGAGAAACCACTACTGCTACTACAGGAACAACCACTACTACTATTACTAGTATTACAACAACAACCAGTACTACCATTACAAGAACAAACACTACTATTTCCAGAAGTAAAACCACTACTACTACTGTTACTACAAGAACAACCAGCACCACTACTACTACTACAAGAACAACCACTACTACTACTACAAGAACAACCACTACAACTACCACTACTACAACTACAAGAACAACCACCACTACAACAACAAATACTACTACTACAAGAGAAACCACTTCTACTACTACTACTACTACAAGAACAACCACTACTACTACTACAAGAACAACCACTACAACTACCACTACTACAACTACAAGAACAACCACTACTACTACAAGAACAACCACCACTACTACTACTTCTACAAGAACAACCACTACTACTACTACAAGAACAACCGCCACTACTACTACTACTACTACTACAAGATCAACCACTACTACTACTACTACTTCTACAAGTAGAACCACTACTACTACTAAAACAACAACCACTACTACTACTACAAGAACAACCACTACTACTACTACAAGTATTACAAGAAAAACCACTACTACTACTACAAGAACAACCACTACTACTTCTACAAGAACAACCACTACAACTACCACTACTACAACTACAAGAACAACCACTACTACTACAAGAACAACCACCACTACTACTACTGCTACTACAAGAACAACCGCTACTACTACTACTACTACTACTACTACAAGAACAACCACTACTACTTCTACAAGAACAACCACTACTTCTCCTACTACTACTACTACTACAAGAACAACCACTACTACTACTACTACTAAAAGAACAACCACTACTACTACTACAAGAACAACCACTACTACTACTAGTACTACTACTACTACTACTACTACTACAAGAACAACCACTACTACTTCTAAAAGTACAGCCACAACTACTACAAGAATAACCCCTACTACTGCTACAAGAACAACCACTGCTTCTCCTACTACTCCTTATACTACAAGAACAAACACTACTACTAGTAGTATTACAAGAAAAATCACTACTACTACTACAAGAACAACTGCTACTAATACTATTACAAGTACAACCACTAATACTACCAGAACAACCACTACTACTACTACAAGAGAAACCACTACTGCTACTACAGGAACAACCACTACTACTATTACTAGTATTACAACAACAACCAGTACTACCATTACAAGAACAAACACTACTATTTCCAGAAGTAAAACCACTACTACTACTGTTACTACAAGAACAACCAGCACCACTACTACTACTACAAGAACAACCACTACTACTACTACAAGAACAACCACTACAACTACCACTACTACAACTACAAGAACAACCACCACTACAACAACAAATACTACTACTACAAGAGAAACCACTTCTACTACTACTACTACTACAAGAACAACCACTACTACTACTACAAGAACAACCACTACAACTACCACTACTACAACTACAAGAACAACCACTACTACTACAAGAACAACCACCACTACTACTACTTCTACAAGAACAACCACTACTACTACTACAAGAACAACCGCCACTACTACTACTACTACTACTACAAGATCAACCACTACTACTACTACTACTTCTACAAGTAGAACCACTACTACTACTAAAACAACAACCACTACTACTACTACAAGAACAACCACTACTACTACTACAAGTATTACAAGAAAAACCACTACTACTACTACAAGAACAACCACTACTACTTCTACAAGAACAACCACTACAACTACCACTACTACAACTACAAGAACAACCACTACTACTACAAGAACAACCACCACTACTACTACTGCTACTACAAGAACAACCGCTACTACTACTACCACTACTACAAGAACAACCACTACTACTTCTACAAGAACAACCACTACTTCTCCTACTACTACTACTACTACTACTACAAGAACAACCACTAATACTACTACTACTAAAAGAACAACCACTACTACTACTACAAGAACAACCACTACTACTACTACTACTACTACTACTACTACTACTACTACTACTACTACAAGAACAACCACTACTACTACAAGTACAACCACGACTACTACTACTACTACAAGAACAACCACTACTACTACTACTACTACTACAAGTAGAACCACTACTACTACTAAAACAACAACCACTACTACTACTACAAGAACAACCACTACTACTACTACAAGTATTACAAGAAAAACCACTACTACTACTGCAAGAACAACCACTACTACTTCTACAAGAACAACCACTACAACTACCATTACTACAACTACAAGAACAACCACTACTACTACAAGAACAACCACCACTACTACTACTGCTACTACAAGAACAACCGCTACTACTACTACTACTACTACTACAAGAACAACCACTACTACTTCTACAAGAACAACCACTACTTCTCCTACTACTACTACTACTACTACAAGAACAACCACTACTACTACTACTACTAAAAGAACAACCACTACTACTACTACAAGAACAACCACTACTACTACTAGTACTACTACTACTACTACTACTACTACTACAAGAACAACCACTACTACTTCTAAAAGTACAGCCACAACTACTACTACAAGAATAACCCCTACTACTGCTACAAGAACAACCACTGCTTCTCCTACTACTCCTTATACTACAAGAACAAACACTACTACTAGTAGTATTACAAGAAAATCCACTACTACTACTACAAGAACAACTGCTACTAATACTATTACAAGTACAACCACTAATACTACCAGAACAACCACTACTACTACTACAAGAGAAACCACTACTGCTACTACAGGAACAACCACTACTACTATTACTAGTATTACAACAACAACCAGTACTACCATTACAAGAACAAACACTACTATTTCCAGAAGTAAAACCACTACTACTACTGTTACTACAAGAACAACCAGCACCACTACTACTACTACAAGAACAACCACTACTACTACTACAAGAACAACCACTACAACTACCACTACTACAACTACAAGAACAACCAACACTACAACAACAAATACTACTACTACAAGAGAAACCACTTCTACTACTACTACTACTACAAGAACAACCACTACTACTACTACAAGAACAACCACTACAACTACCACTACTACAACTACAAGAACAACCACTACTACTACAAGAACAACCACCACTACTACTACTTCTACAAGAACAACCACTACTACTACTACAAGAACAACCGCCACTACTACTACTACTACTACTACAAGATCAACCACTACTACTACTACTACTTCTACAAGTAGAACCACTACTACTACTAAAACAACAACCACTACTACTACTACAAGAACAACCACTACTACTACTACAAGTATTACAAGAAAAACCACTACTACTACTACAAGAACAACCACTACTACTTCTACAAGAACAACCACTACAACTACCACTACTACAACTACAAGAACAACCACTACTACTACAAGAACAACCACCACTACTACTACTGCTACTACAAGAACAACCGCTACTACTACTACTACTACTACTTCAAGAACAACCACTACTACTTCTACAAGAACAACCACTACTTCTCCTACTACTACTACTACTACTACTACAAGAACAACCACTAATACTACTACTACTAAAAGAACAACCACTACTACTACTACAAGAACAACCACTACTACTACGAGTACTACTACTACTACTACTACTACTACAAGAACAACCACTACTACTACTACAAGTACAACCACGACTACTACTACTACTACAAGAACAACCACTACTACTACTACTACTACTACAAGTAGAACCACTACTACTACTAAAACAACAACCACTACTACTACTACAAGAACAACCACTACTACTACTACAAGTATTACAAGAAAAACCACTACTACTACTACAAGAACAACCACTACTACTTCTACAAGAACAACCACTACAACTACCATTACTACAACTACAAGAACAACCACTACTACTACAAGAACAACCAACACTACTACTACTGCTACTACAAGAACAACCGCTACTACTACTACTACTACTACTACAAGAACAACCACTACTACTTCTACAAGAACAACCACTACTTCTCCTACTACTACTACTACTACTACAAGAACAACCACTACTACTACTACTACTAAAAGAACAACCACTACTACTACTACAAGAACAACCACTACTACTACTAGTACTACTACTACTACTACAAGAACAACCACTACTACTTCTAAAAGTACAGCCACAACTACTACTACAAGAATAACCCCTACTACTGCTACAAGAACAACCACTGCTTCTCCTACGACTCCTTATACTACAAGAACAAACACTACTACTAGTAGTATTACAAGAAAAACCACTACTACTACTACAAGAACAACTGCTACTAATACTATTACAAGTACAACCACTAATACTACCAGAACAACCACTACTACTACTACAAGAGAAACCACTACTGCTACTACAGGAACAACCACTACTACTATTACTAGTATTACAACAACAACCAGTACTACCATTACAAGAACAAACACTACTATTTCCAGAAGTAAAACCACTACTACTACTGTTACTACAAGAACAACCAGCACCACTACTACTACTACAAGAACAACCACTACTACTACTACAGGAACAACCACTACAACTACCACTACTACAACTACAAGAACAACCACCACTACAACAACAAATACTACTACTACAAGAGAAACCACTTCTACTACTACTACTACTACTACAAGAACAACCACTACTACTACTACTACAAGAACAACCACTACAACTACCACTACTACAACTACAAGAACAACCACTACTACTACAAGAACAACCACCACTACTACTACTTCTACAAGAACAACCACTACTACTACTACAAGAACAACCGCCACTACTACTACTACTACTACTACAAGATCAACCACTACTACTACTACTACTACTTCTACAAGTAGAACCACTACTACTACTAAAACAACAACCACTACTACTACTACAAGAACAACCACTACTACTACTACAAGTATTACAAGAAAAACCACTACTACTACTACAAGAACAACCACTACTACTTCTACAAGAACAACCACTACAACTACCACTACTACAACTACAAGAACAACCACTACTACTACAAGAACAACCACCACTACTACTACTGCTACTACAAGAACAACCGCTACTACTACTACTACTACTACAAGAACAACCACTACTACTTCTACAAGAACAACCACTACTTCTCCTACTACTACTACTACTACTACTACAAGAACAACCACTAATACTACTACTACTAAAAGAATAACCACTACTACTACTACAAGAACAACCACTACTACTACTAGTACTACTACTACTACTACTACTACTACAAGAACAACCACTACTACTACTACAAGTACAACCACGACTACTACTACTACTACAAGAACAACCACTACTACTACTACTACTACTACTACTACAAGTAGAACCACTACTACTACTAAAACAACAACCACTACTACTACTACAAGAACAACCACTACTACTACTACAAGTATTACAAGAAAAACCACTACTACTACTACAAGAACAACCACTACTACTTCTACAAGAACAACCACTACAACTACCATTACTACAACTACAAGAACAACCACTACTACTACAAGAACAACCACCACTACTACTACTGCTACTACAAGAACAACCGCTACTACTACTACTACTACTACAAGAACAACCACTACTACTTCTACAAGAACAACCACTACTTCTCCTACTACTACTACTACTACTACAAGAACAACCACTACTACTACTACTACTAAAAGAACAACCACTACTACTACTACAAGAACAACCACTACTACTACTAGTACTACTACTACTACTGCTACTACAAGAACAACCACTGCTTCTCCTACTACTCCTTATACTACAAGAACAAACACTACTACTAGTAGTATTACAAGAAAAACCACTACTACTACTACAAGAACAACTGCTACTAATACTATTACAAGTACAACCACTAATACTACCAGAACAACCACTACTACTACTACAAGAGAAACCACTACTGCTACTACAGGAACAACCACTACTACTATTACTAGTATTACAACAACAACCAGTACTACCATTACAAGAACAAACACTACTATTTCCAGAAGTAAAACCACTACTACTACTGTTACTACAAGAACAACCAGCACCACTACTACTACTACAAGAACAACCACTACTACTACTACAAGAACAACCACTACAACTACCACTACTACAACTACAAGAACAACCACCACTACAACAACAAATACTACTACTACAAGAGAAACCACTTCTACTACTACTACTACTACAAGAACAACCACTACTACTACTACAAGAACAACCACTACAACTACCACTACTACAACTACAAGAACAACCACTACTACTACAAGAACAACCACCACTACTACTACTTCTACAAGAACAACCACTACTACTACTACAAGAACAACCGCCACTATTACTACTACTACTACTACAAGATCAACCACTACTACTACTACTACTTCTACAAGTAGAACCACTACTACTACTAAAACAACAACCACTACTACTACTACAAGAACAACCACTACTACTACTACAAGTATTACAAGAAAAACCACTACTACTACTACAAGAACAACCACTACTACTTCTACAAGAACAACCACTACAACTACCACTACTACAACTACAAGAACAACCACTACTACTACAAGAACAACCACCACTACTACTACTGCTACTACAAGAACAACCGCTACTACTACTACTACTACTACTACAAGAACAACCACTACTACTTCTACAAGAACAACCACTACTTCTCCTACTACTACTACTACTACTACAAGAACAACCACTACTACTACTACTACTAAAAGAACAACCACTACTACTACTACAAGAACAACCACTACTACTACTAGTACTACTACTACTACTACTACTACAAGAACAACCACTACTACTTCTAAAAGTACAGCCACAACTACTACAAGAATAACCCCTACTACTGCTACAAGAACAACCACTGCTTCTCCTACTACTCCTTATACTACAAGAACAAACACTACTACTAGTAGTATTACAAGAAAAATCACTACTACTACTACAAGAACAACTGCTACTAATACTATTACAAGTACAACCACTAATACTACCAGAACAACCACTACTACTACTACAAGAGAAACCACTACTGCTACTACAGGAACAACCACTACTACTATTACTAGTATTACAACAACAACCAGTACTACCATTACAAGAACAAACACTACTATTTCCAGAAGTAAAACCACTACTACTACTGTTACTACAAGAACAACCAGCACCACTACTACTACTACAAGAACAACCACTACTACTACTACAAGAACAACCACTACAACTACCACTACTACAACTACAAGAACAACCACCACTACAACAACAAATACTACTACTACAAGAGAAACCACTTCTACTACTACTACTACTACAAGAACAACCACTACTACTACTACAAGAACAACCACTACAACTACCACTACTACAACTACAAGAACAACCACTACTACTACAAGAACAACCACCACTACTACTACTTCTACAAGAACAACCACTACTACTACTACAAGAACAACCGCCACTACTACTACTACTACTACTACAAGATCAACCACTACTACTACTACTACTTCTACAAGTAGAACCACTACTACTACTAAAACAACAACCACTACTACTACTACAAGAACAACCACTACTACTACTACAAGTATTACAAGAAAAACCACTACTACTACTACAAGAACAACCACTACTACTTCTACAAGAACAACCACTACAACTACCACTACTACAACTACAAGAACAACCACTACTACTACAAGAACAACCACCACTACTACTACTGCTACTACAAGAACAACCGCTACTACTACTACCACTACTACAAGAACAACCACTACTACTTCTACAAGAACAACCACTACTTCTCCTACTACTACTACTACTACTACTACAAGAACAACCACTAATACTACTACTACTAAAAGAACAACCACTACTACTACTACAAGAACAACCACTACTACTACTACTACTACTACTACTACTACTACTACTACTACTACAAGAACAACCACTACTACTACAAGTACAACCACGACTACTACTACTACTACAAGAACAACCACTACTACTACTACTACTACTACAAGTAGAACCACTACTACTACTAAAACAACAACCACTACTACTACTACAAGAACAACCACTACTACTACTACAAGTATTACAAGAAAAACCACTACTACTACTGCAAGAACAACCACTACTACTTCTACAAGAACAACCACTACAACTACCATTACTACAACTACAAGAACAACCACTACTACTACAAGAACAACCACCACTACTACTACTGCTACTACAAGAACAACCGCTACTACTACTACTACTACTACTACTACAAGAACAACCACTACTACTTCTACAAGAACAACCACTACTTCTCCTACTACTACTACTACTACTACAAGAACAACCACTACTACTACTACTACTAAAAGAACAACCACTACTACTACTACAAGAACAACCACTACTACTACTAGTACTACTACTACTACTACTACTACTACAAGAACAACCACTACTACTTCTAAAAGTACAGCCACAACTACTACTACAAGAATAACCCCTACTACTGCTACAAGAACAACCACTGCTTCTCCTACTACTCCTTATACTACAAGAACAAACACTACTACTAGTAGTATTACAAGAAAAACCACTACTACTACTACAAGAACAACTGCTACTAATACTATTACAAGTACAACCACTAATACTACCAGAACAACCACTACTACTACTACAAGAGAAACCACTACTGCTACTACAGGAACAACCACTACTACTATTACTAGTATTACAACAACAACCAGTACTACCATTACAAGAACAAACACTACTATTTCCAGAAGTAAAACCACTACTACTACTGTTACTACAAGAACAACCAGCACCACTACTACTACTACAAGAACAACCACTACTACTACTACAAGAACAACCACTACAACTACCACTACTACAACTACAAGAACAACCACCACTACAACAACAAATACTACTACTACAAGAGAAACCACTTCTACTACTACTACTACTACTACAAGAACAACCACTACTACTACTACTACAAGAACAACCACTACAACTACCACTACTACAACTACAAGAACAACCACTACTACTACAAGAACAACCACCACTACTACTACTTCTACAAGAACAACCACTACTACTACTACAAGAACAACCGCCACTACTACTACTACTACTACTACAAGATCAACCACTACTACTACTACTACTACTTCTACAAGTAGAACCACTACTACTACTAAAACAACAACCACTACTACTACTACAAGAACAACCACTACTACTACTACAAGTATTACAAGAAAAACCACTACTACTACTACAAGAACAACCACTACTACTTCTACAAGAACAACCACTACAACTACCACTACTACAACTACAAGAACAACCACTACTACTACAAGAACAACCACCACTACTACTACTGCTACTACAAGAACAACCGCTACTACTACTACTACTACTACAAGAACAACCACTACTACTTCTACAAGAACAACCACTACTTCTCCTACTACTACTACTACTACTACTACTACAAGAACAACCACTAATACTACTACTACTAAAAGAACAACCACTACTACTACTACAAGAACAACCACTACTACTACTAGTACTACTACTACTACTACTACTACAAGAACAACCACTACTACTACTACAAGTACAACCACGACTACTACTACTACTACAAGAACAACCACTACTACTACTACTACTACTACAAGTAGAACCACTACTACTACTAAAACAACAACCACTACTACTACTACAAGAACAACCACTACTACTACTACAAGTATTACAAGAAAAACCACTACTACTACTACAAGAACAACCACTACTACTTCTACAAGAACAACCACTACAACTACCATTACTACAACTACAAGAACAACCACTACTACTACAAGAACAACCACCACTACTACTACTGCTACTACAAGAACAACCGCTACTACTACTACTACTACTACAAGAACAACCACTACTACTTCTACAAGAACAACCACTACTTCTCCTACTACTACTACTACTACTACAAGAACAACCACTACTACTACTACTACTAAAAGAACAACCACTACTACTACTACAAGAACAACCACTACTACTACTAGTACTACTACTACTACTGCTACTACAAGAACAACCACTGCTTCTCCTACTACTCCTTATACTACAAGAACAAACACTACTACTAGTAGTATTACAAGAAAAACCACTACTACTACTACAAGAACAACTGCTACTAATACTATTACAAGTACAACCACTAATACTACCAGAACAACCACTACTACTACTACAAGAGAAACCACTACTGCTACTACAGGAACAACCACTACTACTATTACTAGTATTACAACAACAACCAGTACTACCATTACAAGAACAAACACTACTATTTCCAGAAGTAAAACCACTACTACTACTGTTACTACAAGAACAACCAGCACCACTACTACTACTACAAGAACAACCACTACTACTACTACAAGAACAACCACTACAACTACCACTACTACAACTACAAGAACAACCACCACTACAACAACAAATACTACTACTACAAGAGAAACCACTTCTACTACTACTACTACTACAAGAACAACCACTACTACTACTACAAGAACAACCACTACAACTACCACTACTACAACTACAAGAACAACCACTACTACTACAAGAACAACCACCACTACTACTACTTCTACAAGAACAACCACTACTACTACTACAAGAACAACCGCCACTACTACTACTACTACTACTACAAGATCAACCACTACTACTACTACTACTTCTACAAGTAGAACCACTACTACTACTAAAACAACAACCACTACTACTACTACAAGAACAACCACTACTACTACTACAAGTATTACAAGAAAAACCACTACTACTACTACAAGAACAACCACTACTACTTCTACAAGAACAACCACTACAACTACCACTACTACAACTACAAGAACAACCACTACTACTACAAGAACAACCACCACTACTACTACTGCTACTACAAGAACAACCGCTACTACTACTACTACTACTACTACAAGAACAACCACTACTACTTCTACAAGAACAACCACTACTTCTCCTACTACTACTACTACTACAAGAACAACCACTACTACTACTACTACTAAAAGAACAACCACTACTACTACTACAAGAACAACCACTACTACTACTAGTACTACTACTACTACTACTACTACTACAAGAACAACCACTACTACTTCTAAAAGTACAGCCACAACTACTACTACAAGAATAACCCCTACTACTGCTACAAGAACAACCACTGCTTCTCCTACTACTCCTTATACTACAAGAACAAACACTACTACTAGTAGTATTACAAGAAAAATCACTACTACTACTACAAGAACAACTGCTACTAATACTATTACAAGTACAACCACTAATACTACCAGAACAACCACTACTACTACTACAAGAGAAACCACTACTGCTACTACAGGAACAACCACTACTACTATTACTAGTATTACAACAACAACCAGTACTACCATTACAAGAACAAACACTACTATTTCCAGAAGTAAAACCACTACTACTACTGTTACTACAAGAACAACCAGCACCACTACTACTACTACAAGAACAACCACTACTACTACTACAAGAACAACCACTACAACTACCACTACTACAACTACAAGAACAACCACCACTACAACAACAAATACTACTACTACAAGAGAAACCACTTCTACTACTACTACTACTACAAGAACAACCACTACTACTACTACAAGAACAACCACTACAACTACCACTACTACAACTACAAGAACAACCACTACTACTACAAGAACAACCACCACTACTACTACTTCTACAAGAACAACCACTACTACTACTACAAGAACAACCGCCACTACTACTACTACTACTACTACAAGATCAACCACTACTACTACTACTACTTCTACAAGTAGAACCACTACTACTACTAAAACAACAACCACTACTACTACTACAAGAACAACCACTACTACTACTACAAGTATTACAAGAAAAACCACTACTACTACTACAAGAACAACCACTACTACTTCTACAAGAACAACCACTACAACTACCACTACTACAACTACAAGAACAACCACTACTACTACAAGAACAACCACCACTACTACTACTGCTACTACAAGAACAACCGCTACTACTACTACTACTACTACTACAAGAACAACCACTACTACTTCTACAAGAACAACCACTACTTCTCCTACTACTACTACTACTACTACTACAAGAACAACCACTAATACTACTACTACTAAAAGAACAACCACTACTACTACTACAAGAACAACCACTACTACTACGAGTACTACTACTACTACTACTACTACTACAAGAACAACCACTACTACTACTACAAGTACAACCACGACTACTACTACTACTACAAGAACAACCACTACTACTACTACTACTACTACTACAAGTAGAACCACTACTACTACTAAAACAACAACCACTACTACTACTACAAGAACAACCACTACTACTACTACAAGTATTACAAGAAAAACCACTACTACTACTACAAGAACAACCACTACTACTTCTACAAGAACAACCACTACAACTACCATTACTACAACTACAAGAACAACCACTACTACTACAAGAACAACCAACACTACTACTACTGCTACTACAAGAACAACCGCTACTACTACTACTACTACAAGAACAACCACTACTACTTCTACAAGAACAACCACTACTTCTCCTACTACTACTACTACTACTACAAGAACAACCACTACTACTACTACTACTAAAAGAACAACCACTACTACTACTACAAGAACAACCACTACTACTACTAGTACTACTACTACTACTACAAGAACAACCACTACTACTTCTAAAAGTACAGCCACAACTACTACTACAAGAATAACCCCTACTACTGCTACAAGAACAACCACTGCTTCTCCTACGACTCCTTATACTACAAGAACAAACACTACTACTAGTAGTATTACAAGAAAAACCACTACTACTACTACAAGAACAACTGCTACTAATACTATTACAAGTACAACCACTAATACTACCAGAACAACCACTACTACTACTACAAGAGAAACCACTACTGCTACTACAGGAACAACCACTACTACTATTACTAGTATTACAACAACAACCAGTACTACCATTACAAGAACAAACACTACTATTTCCAGAAGTAAAACCACTACTACTACTGTTACTACAAGAACAACCAGCACCACTACTACTACTGCAAGAACAACCACTACTACTACTACAGGAACAACCACTACAACTACCACTACTACAACTACAAGAACAACCACCACTACAACAACAAATACTACTACTACAAGAGAAACCACTTCTACTACTACTACTACTACTACAAGAACAACCACTACTACTACTACTACAAGAACAACCACTACAACTACCACTACTACAACTACAAGAACAACCACTACTACTACAAGAACAACCACCACTACTACTACTTCTACAAGAACAACCACTACTACTACTACAAGAACAACCGCCACTACTACTACTACTACTACTACAAGATGAACCACTACTACTACTACTACTACTTCTACAAGTAGAACCACTACTACTACTAAAACAACAACCACTACTACTACTACAAGAACAACCACTACTACTACTACAAGTATTACAAGAAAAACCACTACTACTACTACAAGAACAACCACTACTACTTCTACAAGAACAACCACTACAACTACCACTACTACAACTACAAGAACAACCACTACTACTACAAGAACAACCACCACTACTACTACTGCTACTACAAGAACAACCGCTACTACTACTACTACTACTACAAGAACAACCACTACTACTTCTACAAGAACAACCACTACTTCTCCTACTACTACTACTACTACTACTACAAGAACAACCACTAATACTACTACTACTAAAAGAACAACCACTACTACTACTACAAGAACAACCACTACTACTACTAGTACTACTACTACTACTACTACTACTACAAGAACAACCACTACTACTACTACAAGTACAACCACGACTACTACTACTACTACTACAAGAACAACCACTACTACTACTACTACTACTACAAGTAGAACCACTACTACTACTAAAACAACAACCACTACTACTACTACAAGAACAACCACTACTACTACTACAAGTATTACAAGAAAAACCACTACTACTACTACAAGAACAACCACTACTACTTCTACAAGAACAACCACTACAACTACCATTACTACAACTACAAGAACAACCACTACTACTACAAGAACAACCACCACTACTACTACTGCTACTACAAGAACAACCGCTACTACTACTACTACTACTACAAGAACAACCACTACTACTTCTACAAGAACAACCACTACTTCTCCTCCTACTACTACTACTACTACAAGAACAACCACTACTACTACTACTACTAAAAGAACAACCACTACTACTACTACAAGAACAACCACTACTACTACTAGTACTACTACTACTACTACTACTACAAGAACAACCACTGCTTCTCCTACTACTCCTTATACTACAAGAACAAACACTACTACTAGTAGTATTACAAGAAAAACCACTACTACTACTACAAGAACAACTGCTACTAATACTATTACAAGTACAACCACTAATACTACCAGAACAACCACTACTACTACTACAAGAGAAACCACTACTGCTACTACAGGAACAACCACTACTACTATTACTAGTATTACAACAACAACCAGTACTACCATTACAAGAACAAACACTACTATTTCCAGAAGTAAAACCACTACTACTACTGTTACTACAAGAACAACCAGCACCACTACTACTACTACAAGAACAACCACTACTACTACTACAAGAACAACCACTACAACTACCACTACTACAACTACAAGAACAACCACCACTACAACAACAAATACTACTACTACAAGAGAAACCACTTCTACTACTACTACTACTACAAGAACAACCACTACTACTACTACAAGAACAACCACTACAACTACCACTACTACAACTACAAGAACAAACACTACTACTACAAGAACAACCACCACTACTAATACTTCTACAAGAACAACCACTACTACTACTACAAGAACAACCGCCACTACTACTACTACTACTACTACAAGATCAACCACTACTACTACTACTACTTCTACAAGTAGAACCACTACTACTACTAAAACAACAACCACTACTACTACTACAAGAACAACCACTACTACTACTACAAGTATTACAAGAAAAACCACTACTACTACTACAAGAACAACCACTACTACTTCTACAAGAACAACCACTACAACTACCACTACTACAACTACAAGAACAACCACTACTACTACAAGAACAACCACCACTACTACTACTGCTACTACAAGAACAACCGCTACTACTACTACTACTACTACTACAAGAACAACCACTACTACTTCTACAAGAACAACCACTACTTCTCCTACTACTACTACTACTACTACAAGAACAACCACTAATACTACTACTACTAAAAGAACAACCACTACTACTACTACAAGAACAACCACTACTACTACGAGTACTACTACTACTACTACTACTACTACTACAAGAACAACCACTACTACTACTACAAGTACAACCACGACTACTACTACTACTACAAGAACAACCACTACTACTACTACTACTACTACTACAAGTAGAACCACTACTACTACTAAAACAACAACCACTACTACTACTACAAGAACAACCACTACTACTACTACAAGTATTACAAGAAAAACCACTACTACTACTACAAGAACAACCACTACTACTTCTACAAGAACAACCACTACAACTACCATTACTACAACTACAAGAACAACCACTACTACTACAAGAACAACCAACACTACTACTACTGCTACTACAAGAACAACCGCTACTACTACTACTACTACTACTACAAGAACAACCACTACTACTTCTACAAGTACAACCACTACTTCTCCTACTACTACTACTACTACTACAAGAACAACCACTACTACTACTACTACTAAAAGAACAACCACTACTACTACTACAAGAACAACCACTACTACTACTAGTACTACTACTACTACTACAAGAACAACCACTACTACTTCTAAAAGTACAGCCACAACTACTACTACAAGAATAACCCCTACTACTGCTACAAGAACAACCACTGCTTCTCCTACTACTACTTCTACTACAAGAACAACCACTACTACTAGTAATATTACAAGAAAAACCACTACTACTACTACAAGAACATCTGCTACTAATGCTATTACAAGTACAACCACTACTACTACCAGAACAACCACTACTACTACTACAAGAGAAACCACTACTACTACTACAGGAACAACCACTACTACTATTACTAGTATTACAACAACAACCAGTACTACCATTACAAGAACAAACACTACTATTTCCAGAAGTAAAACCACTACTACTACTGCTACTACAAGAACAACCAGCACCACTACTACTACTACAAGAACAACCACTACTACTACTACAAGAACAACCACTACAACTACCACTACTACAACTACAAGAACAACCACTACTACTACAAGAACAACCACCACTACAACAACAAATACTACTACTACAAGAGAAACCACTACTACTACTACTACTACAAGAACAACCACTACTACTACTACTACAAGAACAACCACTGCAACTACCACTACTACAACTACAAGAACAACCACTACTACTACAAGAACAACCACCACTACTACTACTTCTACAAGAACAACCACTACTACTACTACAAGAACAACCGCCAGTACTACTACTACTACTACAAGATCAACCACTACTACTACTACTACTTCTACAAGTAGAACCACTACTACTACTAAAACAACAACCACTACTACTACTACAAGAACAACCACTACTACTACTACAAGTATTACAAGAAAAACCACTACTACTACTACAAGAACAACCACTACTACTTCTACAAGAACAACCACTACAACTACCACTACTACAACTACAAGAACAACCACTACTACTACAAGAACAACCACCACTGCTACTACTGCTACTACAAGAACAACCGCTACTACTACTACTACTACTACAAGAACAACCACTACTACTTCTACAAGAACAACCACTACTTCTCCTACTACTACTACTACTACAAGAACAACCACTAATACTACTACTACTAAAAGAACAACCACTACTACTACTACAAGAACAACCACTACTACTACTAATACTACTACTACTACTACTACTACTACTACTACAAGAACAACCACTACTACTACAAGAACAACCACCACTACTACTACTTCTACAAGAACAACCACTACTACTACTACAAGAACAACCGCCACTACTACTACTACTACTACTACAAGATCAACCACTACTACTACTACTACTACTTCTACAAGTAGAACCACTACTACTACTAAAACAACAACCACTACTACTACTACAAGAACAACCACTACTACTACTACAAGTATTACAAGAAAAACCACTACTACTACTACAAGAACAACCACTACTACTTCTACAAGAACAACCACTACAACTACCACTACTACAACTACAAGAACAACCACTACTACTACAAGAACAACCACCACTACTACTACTGCTACTACAAGAACAACCACTAATACTACTACTACTAAAAGAACAACCACTACTACTACTACAAGAACAACCACTACTACTACTACTACTACTACTACTACTACTACTACAAGAACAACCACTACTACTACAAGTACAACCACGACTACTACTACTACTACAAGAACAACCACTACTACTACTACTACTACTACAAGTAGAACCACTACTACTACTAAAACAACAACCACTACTACTACTACAAGAACAACCACTACTACTACTACAAGTATTACAAGAAAAACCACTACTACTACTGCAAGAACAACCACTACTACTTCTACAAGAACAACCACTACAACTACCATTACTACAACTACAAGAACAACCACTACTACTACAAGAACAACCACCACTACTACTACTGCTACTACAAGAACAACCGCTACTACTACTACTACTACTACTACAAGAACAACCACTACTACTTCTACAAGAACAACCACTACTTCTCCTACTACTACTACTACTACAAGAACAACCACTACTACTACTACTACTAAAAGAACAACCACTACTACTACTACAAGAACAACCACTACTACTACTAGTACTACTACTACTACTACAAGAACAACCACTACTACTTCTAAAAGTACAGCCACAACTACTACTACAAGAATAACCCCTACTACTGCTACAAGAACAACCACTGCTTCTCCTACGACTCCTTATACTACAAGAACAAACACTACTACTAGTAGTATTACAAGAAAAACCACTACTACTACTACAAGAACAACTGCTACTAATACTTTTACAAGTACAACCACTAATACTACCAGAACAACCACTACTACTACTACAAGAGAAACCACTACTGCTACTACAGGAACAACCACTACTACTATTACTAATATTACAACAACAACCAGTACTACCATTACAAGAACAAACACTACTATTTCCAGAAGTAAAACCACTACTACTACTGTTACTACAAGAACAACCAGCACCACTACTACTACTACAAGAACAACCACTACTACTACTACAGGAACAACCACTACAACTACCACTACTACAACTACAAGAACAACCACCACTACAACAACAAATACTACTACTACAAGAGAAACCACTACTACTACTACTACTACTACAAGAACAACCACTACTACTACTACTACAAGAACAACCACTACAACTACCACTACTACAACTACAAGAACAACCACTACTACTACAAGAACAACCACCACTACTACTACTTCTACAAGAACAACCACTACTACTACTACAAGAACAACCGCCACTACTACTACTACTACTACTACAAGATCAACCACTACTACTACTACTACTACTTCTACAAGTAGAACCACTACTACTACTAAAACAACAACCACTACTAGTTCTACAAGAACAACCACTACTACTACTACAAGTATTACAAGAAAAACCACTACTACTACTACAAGAACAACCACTACTACTTCTACAAGAACAACCACTACAACTACCACTACTACAACTACAAGAACAACCACTACTACTACAAGAACAACCACCACTACTACTACTGCTACTACAAGAACAACCGCTACTACTACTACTACTACTACAAGAACAACCACTACTACTTCTACAAGAACAACCACTACTTCTCCTACTACTACTACTACTACTACTACAAGAACAACCACTAATACTACTACTACTAAAAGAACAACCACTACTACTACTACAAGAACAACCACTACTACTACTAGTACTACTACTACTACTACTACTACAAGAACAACCACTACTACTACTACAAGTACAACCACGACTACTACTACTACTACAAGAACAACCACTACTACTACTACTACTACTACAAGTAGAACCACTACTACTACTAAAACAACAACCACTACTACTACTACAAGAACAACCACTACTACTACTACAAGTATTACAAGAAAAACCACTACTACTACTACTACAAGAACAACCACTACTACTTCTACAAGAACAACCACTACAACTACCATTACTACAACTACAAGAACAACCACTACTACTACAAGAACAACCACCACTACTACTACTGCTACTACAAGAACAACCGCTACTACTACTACTACTACTACAAGAACAACCACTACTACTTCTACAAGAACAACCACTACTTCTCCTACTACTACTACTACTACTACAAGAACAACCACTAATACTACTACTACTAAAAGAACAACCACTACTACTACTACAAGAACAACCACTACTACTACTAGTACTACTACTACTACTACTACTACAAGAACAACCACTGCTTCTCCTACTACTCCTTATACTACAAGAACAAACACTACTACTAGTAGTATTACAAGAAAAACCACTACTACTACTACAAGAACAACTGCTACTAATACTATTACAAGTACAACCACTAATACTACCAGAACAACCACTACTACTACTACAAGAGAAACCACTACTGCTACTACAGGAACAACCACTACTACTATTACTAGTATTACAACAACAACCAGTACTACCATTACAAGAACAAACACTACTATTTCCAGAAGTAAAACCACTACTACTACTGTTACTACAAGAACAACCAGCACCACTACTACTACTACAAGAACAACCACTACTACTACTACAAGAACAACCACTACAACTACCACTACTACAACTACAAGAACAACCACCACTACAACAACAAATACTACTACTACAAGAGAAACCACTTCTACTACTACTACTACTACAAGAACAACCACTACTACTACTACAAGAACAACCACTACAACTACCACTACTACAACTACAAGAACAACCACTACTACTACAAGAACAACCACCACTACTACTACTTCTACAAGAACAACCACTACTACTACTACAAGAACAACCGCCACTACTACTACTACTACTACTACAAGATCAACCACTACTACTACTACTACTTCTACAAGTAGAACCACTACTACTACTAAAACAACAACCACTACTACTACTACAAGAACAACCACTACTACTACTACAAGTATTACAAGAAAAACCACTACTACTACTACAAGAACAACCACTACTACTTCTACAAGAACAACCACTACAACTACCACTACTACAACTACAAGAACAACCACTACTACTACAAGAACAACCACCACTACTACTACTGCTACTACAAGAACAACCGCTACTACTACTACTACTACTACAAGAACAACCACTACTACTTCTACAAGAACAACCACTACTTCTCCTACTACTACTACTACTACAAGAACAACCACTACTACTACTACTACTAAAAGAACAACCACTACTACTACTACAAGAACAACCACTACTACTACTAGTACTACTACTACTACTACTACTACTACAAGAACAACCACTACTACTTCTAAAAGTATAGCCACAACTACTACTACAAGAATAACCCCTACTACTGCTACAAGAACAACCACTGCTTCTCCTACTACTCCTTATACTACAAGAACAAACACTACTACTAGTAGTATTACAAGAAAAATCACTACTACTACTACAAGAACAACTGCTACTAATACTATTACAAGTACAACCACTAATACTACCAGAACAACCACTACTACTACTACAAGAGAAACCACTACTGCTACTACAGGAACAACCACTACTACTATTACTAGTATTACAACAACAACCAGTACTACCATTACAAGAACAAACACTACTATTTCCAGAAGTAAAACCACTACTACTACTGTTACTACAAGAACAACCAGCACCACTACTACTACTACAAGAACAACCACTACTACTACTACAAGAACAACCACTACAACTACCACTACTACAACTACAAGAACAACCACCACTACAACAACAAATACTACTACTACAAGAGAAACCACTTCTACTACTACTACTACTACAAGAACAACCACTACTACTACTACAAGAACAACCACTACAACTACCACTACTACAACTACAAGAACAACCACTACTACTACAAGAACAACCACCACTACTACTACTTCTACAAGAACAACCACTACTACTACTACAAGAACAACCGCCACTACTACTACTACTACTACTACAAGATCAACCACTACTACTACTACTACTTCTACAAGTAGAACCACTACTACTACTAAAACAACAACCACTACTACTACTACAAGAACAACCACTACTACTACTACAAGTATTACAAGAAAAACCACTACTACTACTACAAGAACAACCACTACTACTTCTACAAGAACAACCACTACAACTACCACTACTACAACTACAAGAACAACCACTACTACTACAAGAACAACAACCACTACTACTACTGCTACTACAAGAACAACCGCTACTACTACTACTACTACTACTACAAGAACAACCACTACTACTTCTACAAGAACAACCACTACTTCTCCTACTACTACTACTACTACAAGAACAACCACTACTACTACTAGTACTACTACTACTACTACTACTACTACAAGAACAACCACTACTACTTCTAAAAGTATAGCCACAACTACTACTACAAGAATAACCCCTACTACTGCTACAAGAACAACCACTGCTTCTCCTACTACTCCTTATACTACAAGAACAAACACTACTACTAGTAGTATTACAAGAAAAATCACTACTACTACTACAAGAACAACTGCTACTAATACTATTACAAGTACAACCACTAATACTACCAGAACAACCACTACTACTACTACAAGAGAAACCACTACTGCTACTACAGGAACAACCACTACTACTATTACTAGTATTACAACAACAACCAGTACTACCATTACAAGAACAAACACTACTATTTCCAGAAGTAAAACCACTACTACTACTGTTACTACAAGAACAACCAGCACCACTACTACTACTACAAGAACAACCACTACTACTACTACAAGAACAACCACTACAACTACCACTACTACAACTACAAGAACAACCACCACTACAACAACAAATACTACTACTACAAGAGAAACCACTTCTACTACTACTACTACTACAAGAACAACCACTACTACTACTACAAGAACAACCACTACAACTACCACTACTACAACTACAAGAACAACCACTACTACTACAAGAACAACCACCACTACTACTACTTCTACAAGAACAACCACTACTACTACTACAAGAACAACCGCCACTACTACTACTACTACTACTACAAGATCAACCACTACTACTACTACTACTTCTACAAGTAGAACCACTACTACTACTAAAACAACAACCACTACTACTACTACAAGAACAACCACTACTACTACTACAAGTATTACAAGAAAAACCACTACTACTACTACAAGAACAACCACTACTACTTCTACAAGAACAACCACTACAACTACCACTACTACAACTACAAGAACAACCACTACTACTACAAGAACAACCACCACTACTACTACTGCTACTACAAGAACAACCGCTACTACTACTACCACTACTACAAGAACAACCACTACTACTTCTACAAGAACAACCACTACTTCTCCTACTACTACTACTACTACTACTACAAGAACAACCACTAATACTACTACTACTAAAAGAACAACCACTACTACTACTACAAGAACAACCACTACTACTACTACTACTACTACTGCTACTACTACTACTACTACAAGAACAACCACTACTACTACAAGTACAACCACGACTACTACTACTACTACAAGAACAACCACTACTACTACTACTACTACTACAAGTAGAACCACTACTACTACTAAAACAACAACCACTACTACTACTACAAGAACAACCACTACTACTACTACAAGTATTACAAGAAAAACCACTACTACTACTGCAAGAACAACCACTACTACTTCTACAAGAACAACCACTACAACTACCATTACTACAACTACAAGAACAACCACTACTACTACAAGAACAACCACCACTACTACTACTGCTACTACAAGAACAACCGCTACTACTACTACTACTACTACTACAAGAACAACCACTACTACTTCTACAAGAACAACCACTACTTCTCCTACTACTACTACTACTACTACAAGAACAACCACTACTACTACTACTACTAAAAGAACAACCACTACTACTACTACAAGAACAACCACTACTACTACTAGTACTACTACTACTACTACTACTACTACTACTACAAGAACAACCACTACTACTTCTAAAAGTACAGCCACAACTACTACTACAAGAATAACCCCTACTACTGCTACAAGAACAACCACTGCTTCTCCTACGACTCCTTATACTACAAGAACAAACACTACTACTAGTAGTATTACAAGAAAAACCACTACTACTACTACAAGAACAACTGCTACTAATACTATTACAAGTACAACCACTAATACTACCAGAACAACCACTACTACTACTACAAGAGAAACCACTACTGCTACTACAGGAACAACCACTACTACTATTACTAGTATTACAACAACAACCAGTACTACCATTACAAGAACAAACACTACTATTTCCAGAAGTAAAACCACTACTACTACTGTTACTACAAGAACAACCAGCAAAACTACTACTACTACAAGAACAACCACTACAACTACCACTACTACAACTACAAGAACAACCACCACTACAACAACAAATACTACTACTACAAGAGAAACCACTTCTACTACTACTACTACTACAAGAACAACCACTACTACTACTACAAGAACAACCACTACAACTACCACTACTACAACTACAAGAACAACCACTACTACTACAAGAACAACCACCACTACTACTACTTCTACAAGAACAACCACTACTACTACTACAAGAACAACCGCCACTACTACTACTACTACTACTACAAGATCAACCACTACTACTACTACTACTTCTACAAGTAGAACCACTACTACTACTAAAACAACAACCACTACTACTACTACAAGAACAACCACTACTACTACTACAAGTATTACAAGAAAAACCACTACTACTACTACAAGAACAACCACTACTACTTCTACAAGAACAACCACTACAACTACCACTACTACAACTACAAGAACAACCACTACTACTACAAGAACAACCACCACTACTACTACTGCTACTACAAGAACAACCGCTACTACTACTACTACTACTACAAGAACAACCACTACTACTTCTACAAGAACAACCACTACTTCTCCTACTACTACTACTACTACTACTACTACAAGAACAACCACTAATACTACTACTACTAAAAGAACAACCACTACTACTACTACAAGAACAACCACTACTACTACTAGTACTACTACTACTACTACTACTACAAGAACAACCACTACTACTACTACAAGTACAACCACGACTACTACTACTACTACAAGAACAACCACTACTACTACTACTACTACTACAAGTAGAACCACTACTACTACTAAAACAACAACCACTACTACTACTACAAGAACAACCACTACTACTACTACAAGTATTACAAGAAAAACCACTACTACTACTACAAGAACAACCACTACTACTTCTACAAGAACAACCACTACAACTACCATTACTACAACTACAAGAACAACCACTACTACTACAAGAACAACCACCACTACTACTACTGCTACTACAAGAACAACCGCTACTACTACTACTACTACTACAAGAACAACCACTACTACTTCTACAAGAACAACCACTACTTCTCCTACTACTACTACTACTACTACAAGAACAACCACTACTACTACTACTACTAAAAGAACAACCACTACTACTACTACAAGAACAACCACTACTACTACTAGTACTACTACTACTACTACTACTACAAGAACAACCACTGCTTCTCCTACTACTCCTTATACTACAAGAACAAACACTACTACTAGTAGTATTACAAGAAAAACCACTACTACTACTACAAGAACAACTGCTACTAATACTATTACAAGTACAACCACTAATACTACCAGAACAACCACTACTACTACTACAAGAGAAACCACTACTGCTACTACAGGAACAACCACTACTACTATTACTAGTATTACAACAACAACCAGTACTACCATTACAAGAACAAACACTACTATTTCCCGAAGTAAAACCACTACTACTACTGTTACTACAAGAACAACCAGCACCACTACTACTACTACAAGAACAACCACTACTACTACTACAAGAACAACCACTACAACTACCACTACTACAACTACAAGAACAACCACCACTACAACAACAAATACTACTACTACAAGAGAAACCACTTCTACTACTACTACTACTACAAGAACAACCACTACTACTACTACAAGAACAACCACTACAACTACCACTACTACAACTACAAGAACAACCACTACTACTACAAGAACAACCACCACTACTACTACTTCTACAAGAACAACCACTACTACTACTACAAGAACAACCGCCACTACTACTACTACTACTACTACAAGATCAACCACTACTACTACTACTACTTCTACAAGTAGAACCACTACTACTACTAAAACAACAACCACTACTACTACTACAAGAACAACCACTACTACTACTACAAGTATTACAAGAAAAACCACTACTACTACTACAAGAACAACCACTACTACTTCTACAAGAACAACCACTACAACTACCACTACTACAACTACAAGAACAACCACTACTACTACAAGAACAACCACCACTACTACTACTGCTACTACAAGAACAACCGCTACTACTACTACTACTACTACTACAAGAACAACCACTACTACTTCTACAAGAACAACCACTACTTCTCCTACTACTACTACTACTACAAGAACAACCACTACTACTACTACTACTAAAAGAACAACCACTACTACTACTACAAGAACAACCACTACTACTACTAGTACTACTACTACTACTACTACTACTACAAGAACAACCACTACTACTTCTAAAAGTACAGCCACAACTACTACTACAAGAATAACCCCTACTACTGCTACAAGAACAACCACTGCTTCTCCTACTACTCCTTATACTACAAGAACAAACACTACTACTAGTAGTATTACAAGAAAAATCACTACTACTACTACAAGAACAACTGCTACTAATACTATTACAAGTACAACCACTAATACTACCAGAACAACCACTACTACTACTACAAGAGAAACCACTACTGCTACTACAGGAACAACCACTACTACTATTACTAGTATTACAACAACAACCAGTACTACCATTACAAGAACAAACACTACTATTTCCAGAAGTAAAACCACTACTACTACTGTTACTACAAGAACAACCAGCACCACTACTACTACTACAAGAACAACCACTACTACTACTACAAGAACAACCACTACAACTACCACTACTACAACTACAAGAACAACCACCACTACAACAACAAATACTACTACTACAAGAGAAACCACTTCTACTACTACTACTACTACAAGAACAACCACTACTACTACTACAAGAACAACCACTACAACTACCACTACTACAACTACAAGAACAACCACTACTACTACAAGAACAACCACCACTACTACTACTTCTACAAGAACAACCACTACTACTACTACAAGAACAACCGCCACTACTACTACTACTACTACTACAAGATCAACCACTACTACTACTACTACTTCTACAAGTAGAACCACTACTACTACTAAAACAACAACCACTACTACTACTACAAGAACAACCACTACTACTACTACAAGTATTACAAGAAAAACCACTACTACTACTACAAGAACAACCACTACTACTTCTACAAGAACAACCACTACAACTACCACTACTACAACTACAAGAACAACCACTACTACTACAAGAACAACCACCACTACTACTACTGCTACTACAAGAACAACCGCTACTACTACTACTACTACTACTACAAGAACAACCACTACTACTTCTACAAGAACAACCACTACTTCTCCTACTACTACTACTACTACTACTACAAGAACAACCACTAATACTACTACTACTAAAAGAACAACCACTACTACTACTACAAGAACAACCACTACTACTACGAGTACTACTACTACTACTACTACTACTACAAGAACAACCACTACTACTACTACAAGTACAACCACGACTACTACTACTACTACAAGAACAACCACGACTACTACTACTACTACTACAAGTAGAACCACTACTACTACTAAAACAACAACCACTACTACTACTACAAGAACAACCACTACTACTACTACAAGTATTACAAGAAAAACCACTACTACTACTACAAGAACAACCACTACTACTTCTACAAGAACAACCACTACAACTACCATTACTACAACTACAAGAACAACCACTACTACTACAAGAACAACCAACACTACTACTACTGCTACTACAAGAACAACCGCTACTACTACTACTACTACTACAAGAACAACCACTACTACTTCTACAAGAACAACCACTACTTCTCCTACTACTACTACTACTACTACAAGAACAACCACTACTACTACTACTACTAAAAGAACAACCACTACTACTACTACAAGAACAACCACTACTACTACTAGTACTACTACTACTACTACAAGAACAACCACTACTACTTCTAAAAGTACAGCCACAACTACTACTACAAGAATAACCCCTACTACTGCTACAAGAACAACCACTGCTTCTCCTACGACTCCTTATACTACAAGAACAAACACTACTACTAGTAGTATTACAAGAAAAACCACTACTACTACTACAAGAACAACTGCTACTAATACTATTACAAGTACAACCACTAATACTACCAGAACAACCACTACTACTACTACAAGACAAACCACTACTGCTACTACAGGAACAACCACTACTACTATTACTAGTATTACAACAACAACCAGTACTACCATTACAAGAACAAACACTACTATTTCCAGAAGTAAAACCACTACTACTACTGTTACTACAAGAACAACCAGCACCACTACTACTACTACAAGAACAACCACTACTACTACTACAAGAACAACCACTACAACTACCACTACTACAACTACAAGAACAACCACCACTACAACAACAAATACTACTACTACAAGAGAAACCACTTCTACTACTACTACTACTACAAGAACAACCACTACTACTACTACAAGAACAACCACTACAACTACCACTACTACAACTACAAGAACAACCACTACTACTACAAGAACAACCACCACTACTACTACTTCTACAAGAACAACCACTACTACTACTACAAGAACAACCGCCACTACTACTACTACTACTACTACAAGATCAACCACTACTACTACTACTACTTCTACAAGTAGAACCACTACTACTACTAAAACAACAACCACTACTACTACTACAAGAACAACCACTACTACTACTACAAGTATTACAAGAAAAACCACTACTACTACTACAAGAACAACCACTACTACTTCTACAAGAACAACCACTACAACTACCACTACTACAACTACAAGAACAACCACTACTACTACAAGAACAACCACCACTACTACTACTGCTACTACAAGAACAACCGCTACTACTACTACTACTACTACTACAAGAACAACCACTACTACTTCTACAAGAACAACCACTACTTCTCCTACTACTACTACTACTACAAGAACAACCACTACTACTACTACTACTAAAAGAACAACCACTACTACTACTACAAGAACAACCACTACTACTACTAGTACTACTACTACTACTACTACTACTACAAGAACAACCACTACTACTTCTAAAAGTACAGCCACAACTACTACTACAAGAATAACCCCTACTACTGCTACAAGAACAACCACTGCTTCTCCTACTACTCCTTATACTACAAGAACAAACACTACTACAAGTAGTATTACAAGAAAAATCACTACTACTACTACAAGAACAACTGCTACTAATACTATTACAAGTACAACCACTAATACTACCAGAACAACCACTACTACTACTACAAGAGAAACCACTACTGCTACTACAGGAACAACCACTACTACTATTACTAGTATTACAACAACAACCAGTACTACCATTACAAGAACAAACACTACTATTTCCAGAAGTAAAACCACTACTACTACTGTTACTACAAGAACAACCAGCACCACTACTACTACTACAAGAACAACCACTACTACTACTACAAGAACAACCACTACAACTACCACTACTACAACTACAAGAACAACCACCACTACAACAACAAATACTACTACTACAAGAGAAACCACTTCTACTACTACTACTACTACAAGAACAACCACTACTACTACTACAAGAACAACCACTACAACTACCACTACTACAACTACAAGAACAACCACTACTACTACAAGAACAACCACCACTACTACTACTTCTACAAGAACAACCACTACTACTACTACAAGAACAACCGCCACTACTACTACTACTACTACTACAAGATCAACCACTACTACTACTACTACTTCTACAAGTAGAACCACTACTACTACTAAAACATCAACCACTACTACTACTACAAGAACAACCACTACTACTACTACAAGTATTACAAGAAAAACCACTACTACTACAAGAACAACCACTACTACTTCTACAAGAACAACCACTACAACTACCACTACTACAACTACAAGAACAACCACTACTACTACAAGAACAACCACCACTACTACTACTGCTACTACAAGAACAACCGCTACTACTACTACTACTACTACTACTACAAGAACAACCACTACTACTTCTACAAGAACAACCACTACTTCTCCTACTACTACTACTACTACTACTACTACAAGAACAACCACTAATACTACTACTACTAAAAGAACAACCACTACTACTACTACAAGAACAACCACTACTACTACGAGTACTACTACTACTACTACTACTACTACAAGAACAACCACTACTACTACTACTACTACTACTACAAGTAGAACCACTACTACTACTAAAACAACAACCACTACTACTACTACAAGAACAACCACTACTACTACTACAAGTATTACAAGAAAAACCACTACTACTACTACAAGAACAACCACTACTACTTCTACAAGAACAACCACTACAACTACCATTACTACAACTACAAGAACAACCACTACTACTACAAGAACAACCAACACTACTACTACTGCTACTACAAGAACAACCGCTACTACTACTACTACTACTACTACAAGAACAACCACTACTACTTCTACAAGAACAACCACTACTTCTCCTACTACTACTACTACTACTACAAGAACAACCACTACTACTACTACTACTACAAGAACAACCACTACTACTACTACTACTAAAAGAACAACCACTACTACTACTACAAGAACAACCACTACTACTACTAGTACTACTACTACTACTACAAGAACAACCACTACTACTTCTAAAAGTACAGCCACAACTACTACTACAAGAATAACCCCTACTACTGCTACAAGAACAACCACTGCTTCTCCTACGACTCCTTATACTACAAGAACAAACACTACTACTAGTAGTATTACAAGAAAAACCACTACTACTACTACAAGAACAACTGCTACTAATACTATTACAAGTACAACCACTACTACTACCAGAACAACCACTACTACTACTACAAGAGAAACCACTACTGCTACTACAGGAACAACCACTACTACTATTACTAGTATTACAACAACAACCAGTACTACCATTACAAGAACAAACACTACTATTTCCAGAAGTAAAACCACTACTACTACTGTTACTACAAGAACAACCAGCACCACTACTACTACTACAAGAACAACCACTACTACTACTACAGGAACAACCACTACAACTACCACTACTACAACTACAAGAACAACCACCACTACAACAACAAATACTACTACTACAAGAGAAACCACTTCTACTACTACTACTACTACTACAAGAACAACCACTACTACTACTACTACAAGAACAACCACTACAACTACCACTACTACAACTACAAGAACAACCACTACTACTACAAGAACAACCACCACTACTACTACTTCTACAAGAACAACCACTACTACTACTACAAGAACAACCGCCACTACTACTACTACTACTACTACAAGATCAACCACTACTACTACTACTACTACTTCTACAAGTAGAACCACTACTACTACTAAAACAACAACCACTACTACTACTACAAGAACAACCACTACTACTACTACAAGTATTACAAGAAAAACCACTACTACTACTACAAGAACAACCACTACTACTTCTACAAGAACAACCACTACAACTACCACTACTACAACTACAAGAACAACCACTACTACTACAAGAACAACCACCACTACTACTACTGCTACTACAAGAACAACCGCTACTACTACTACTACTACTACAAGAACAACCACTACTACTTCTACAAGAACAACCACTACTTCTCCTACTACTACTACTACTACTACTACAAGAACAACCACTAATACTACTACTACTAAAAGAACAACCACTACTACTACTACAAGAACAACCACTACTACTACTAGTACTACTACTACTACTACTACTACAAGAACAACCACTACTACTACTACAAGTACAACCACGACTACTACTACTACTACTACAAGAACAACCACTACTACTACTACTACTACTACAAGTAGAACCACTACTACTACTAAAACAACAACCACTACTACTACTACAAGAACAACCACTACTACTACTACAAGTATTACAAGAAAAACCACTACTACTACTACAAGAACAACCACTACTACTTCTACAAGAACAACCACTACAACTACCATTACTACAACTACAAGAACAACCACTACTACTACAAGAACAACCACCACTACTACTACTGCTACTACAAGAACAACCGCTACTACTACTACTACTACTACAAGAACAACCACTACTACTTCTACAAGAACAACCACTACTTCTCCTACTACTACTACTACTACTACAAGAACAACCACTACTACTACTACTACTAAAAGAACAACCACTACTACTACTACAAGAACAACCACTACTACTACTAGTACTACTACTACTACTACTACTACAAGAACAACCACTGCTTCTCCTACTACTCCTTATACTACAAGAACAAACACTACTACTAGTAGTATTACAAGAAAAACCACTACTACTACTACAAGAACAACTGCTACTAATACTATTACAAGTACAACCACTAATACTACCAGAACAACCACTACTACTACTACAAGAGAAACCACTACTGCTACTACAGGAACAACCACTACTACTATTACTAGTATTACAACAACAACCAGTACTACCATTACAAGAACAAACACTACTAATTCCAGAAGTAAAACCACTACTACTACTGTTACTACAAGAACAACCAGCACCACTACTACTACTACAAGAACAACCACTACTACTACTACAAGAACAACCACTACAACTACCACTACTACAACTACAAGAACAACCACCACTACAACAACAAATACTACTACTACAAGAGAAACCATTTCTACTACTACTACTACTACAAGAACAACCACTACTACTACTACAAGAACAACCACTACAACTACCACTACTACAACTACAAGAACAACCACTACTACTACAAGAACAACCACCACTACTACTTCTTCTACAAGAACAACCACTACTACTACTACAAGAACAACCGCCACTACTACTACTACTACTACTACAAGATCAACCACTACTACTACTACTACTTCTACAAGTAGAACCACTACTACTACTAAAACAACAACCACTACTACTACTACAAGAACAACCACTACTACTACTACAAGTATTACAAGAAAAACCACTACTACTACTACAAGAACAACCACTACTACTTCTACAAGAACAACCACAACTACCACTACTACAACTACAAGAACAACCACTACTACTACAAGAACAACCACCACTACTACTACTGCTACTACAAGAACAACCGCTACTACTACTACTACTACAAGAACAACCACTACTACTTCTACAAGAACAACCACTACTTCTCCTACTACTACTACTACTACTACAAGAACAACCACTAATACTACTACTACTAAAAGAACAACCACTACTACTACTACAAGAACAACCACTACTACTACGAGTACTACTACTACTACTACTACTACTACTACAAGAACAACCACTACTACTACTACAAGTACAACCACGACTACTACTACTACTACAAGAACAACCACTACTACTACTACTACTACTACTACAAGTAGAACCACTACTACTACTAAAACAACAACCACTACTACTACTACAAGAACAACCACTACTACTACTACAAGTATTACAAGAAAAACCACTACTACTACTACAAGAACAACCACTACTACTTCTACAAGAACAACCACTACAACTACCATTACTACAACTACAAGAACAACCACTACTACTACAAGAACAACCACCACTACTACTACTGCTACTACAAGAACAACCGCTACTACTACTACTACTACTACTACAAGAACAACCACTACTACTTCTACAAGAACAACCACTACTTCTCCTACTACTACTACTACTACAAGAACAACCACTACTACTACTACTACTAAAAGAACAACCACTACTACTACTACAAGAACAACCACTACTACTACTAGTACTACTACTACTACTACAAGAACAACCACTACTACTTCTAAAAGTACAGCCACAACTACTACTACAAGAATAACCCCTACTACTGCTACAAGAACAACCACTGCTTCTCCTACGACTCCTTATACTACAAGAACAAACACTACTACTAGTAGTATTACAAGAAAAACCACTACTACTACTACAAGAACAACTGCTACTAATACTATTACAAGTACAACCACTAATACTACCAGAACAACCACTACTACTACTACAAGAGAAACCACTACTGCTACTACAGGAACAACCACTACTACTATTACTAGTATTACAACAACAACCAGTACTACCATTACAAGAACAAACACTACTATTTCCAGAAGTAAAACCACTACTACTACTGTTACTACAAGAACAACCAGCACCACTACTACTACTACAAGAACAACCACTACTACTACTACAGGAACAACCACTACAACTACCACTACTACAACTACAAGAACAACCACCACTACAACAACAAATACTACTACTACAAGAGAAACCACTTCTACTACTACTACTACTACTACAAGAACAACCACTACTACTACTACTACAAGAACAACCACTACAACTACCACTACTACAACTACAAGAACAACCACTACTACTACAAGAACAACCACCACTACTACTACTTCTACAAGAACAACCACTACTACTACTACAAGAACAACCGCCACTACTACTACTACTACTACTACAAGATCAACCACTACTACTACTACTACTACTTCTACAAGTAGAACCACTACTACTACTAAAACAACAACCACTACTACTACTACAAGAACAACCACTACTACTACTACAAGTATTACAAGAAAAACCACTACTACTACTACAAGAACAACCACTACTACTTCTACAAGAACAACCACTACAACTACCACTACTACAACTACAAGAACAACCACTACTACTACAAGAACAACCACCACTACTACTACTGCTACTACAAGAACAACCGCTACTACTACTACTACTACTACAAGAACAACCACTACTACTTCTACAAGAACAACCACTACTTCTCCTACTACTACTACTACTACTACAAGAACAACCACTAATACTACTACTACTAAAAGAACAACCACTACTACTACTACAAGAACAACCACTACTACTACTAGTACTACTACTACTACTACTACTACAAGAACAACCACTACTACTACTACAAGTACAACCACGACTACTACTACTACTACAAGAACAACCACTACTACTACTACTACTACTACAAGTAGAACCACTACTACTACTAAAACAACAACCACTACTACTACTACAAGAACAACCACTACTACTACTACAAGTATTACAAGAAAAACCACTACTACTACTACAAGAACAACCACTACTACTTCTACAAGAACAACCACTACAACTACCATTACTACAACTACAAGAACAACCACTACTACTACAAGAACAACCACCACTACTACTACTGCTAATACAAGAACAACCGCTACTACTACTACTACTACTACAAGAACAACCACTACTACTTCTACAAGAACAACCACTACTTCTCCTACTACTACTACTACTACTACAAGAACAACCACTACTACTACTACTACTAAAAGAACAACCACTACTACTACTACAAGAACAACCACTACTACTACTAGTACTACTACTACTACTACTACTACAAGAACAACCACTGCTTCTCCTACTACTCCTTATACTACAAGAACAAACACTACTACTAGTAGTATTACAAGAAAAACCACTACTACTACTACAAGAACAACTGCTACTAATACTATTACAAGTACAACCACTAATACTACCAGAACAACCACTACTACTACTACAAGAGAAACCACTACTGCTACTACAGGAACAACCACTACTACTATTACTAGTATTACAACAACAACCAGTACTACCATTACAAGAACAAACACTACTATTTCCAGAAGTAAAACCACTACTACTACTGTTACTACAAGAACAACCAGCACCACTACTACTACTACAAGAACAACCACTACTACTACTACAAGAACAACCACTACAACTACCACTACTACAACTACAAGAACAACCACCACTACAACAACAAATACTACTACTACAAGAGAAACCATTTCTACTACTACTACTACTACAAGAACAACCACTACTACTACTACAAGAACAACCACTACAACTACCACTACTACAACTACAAGAACAACCACTACTACTACAAGAACAACCACCACTACTACTACTTCTACAAGAACAACCACTACTACTACTACAAGAACAACCGCCACTACTACTACTACTACTACTACAAGATCAACCACTACTACTACTACTACTTCTACAAGTAGAACCACTACTACTACTAAAACAACAACCACTACTACTACTACAAGAACAACCACTACTACTACTACAAGTATTACAAGAAAAACCACTACTACTACTACAAGAACAACCACTACTACTTCTACAAGAACAACCACTACAACTACCACTACTACAACTACAAGAACAACCACTACTACTACAAGAACAACCACCACTACTACTACTGCTACTACAAGAACAACCGCTACTACTACTACTACTACTACTACAAGAACAACCACTACTACTTCTACAAGAACAACCACTACTTCTCCTACTACTACTACTACTACTACAAGAACAACCACTGATACTACTACTACTAAAAGAACAACCACTACTACTACTACAAGAACAACCACTACTACTACGAGTACTACTACTACTACTACTACTACTACAAGAACAACCACTACTACTACTACAAGTACAACCACGACTACTACTACTACTACAAGAACAACCACTACTACTACTACTACTACTACTACTACAAGTAGAACCACTACTACTACTAAAACAACAACCACTACTACTACTACAAGAACAACCACTACTACTACTACAAGTATTACAAGAAAAACCACTACTACTACTACAAGAACAACCACTACTACTTCTGCAAGAACAACCACTACAACTACCATTACTACAACTACAAGAACAACCACTACTACTACAAGAACAACCAACACTACTACTACTGCTACTACAAGAACAACCGCTACTACTACTACTACTACTACTACAAGAACAACCACTACTACTTCTACAAGAACAACCACTACTTCTCCTACTACTACTACTACTACTACAAGAACAACCACTACTACTACTACTACTAAAAGAACAACCACTACTACTACTACAAGAACAACCACTACTACTACTAGTACTACTACTACTACTACAAGAACAACCACTACTACTTCTAAAAGTACAGCCACAACTACTACTACAAGAATAACCCCTACTACTGCTACAAGAACAACCACTGCTTCTCCTACGACTCCTTTTACTACAAGAACAAACACTACTACTAGTAGTATTACAAGAAAAACCACTACTACTACTACAAGAACAACTGCTACTAATACTATTACAAGTACAACCACTAATACTACCAGAACAACCACTACTACTACTACAAGAGAAACCACTACTGCTACTACAGGAACAACCACTACTACTATTACTAGTATTACAACAACAACCAGTACTACCATTACAAGAACAAACACTACTATTTCCAGAAGTAAAACCACTACTACTACTGTTACTACAAGAACAACCAGCACCACTACTACTACTACAAGAACAACCACTACTACTACTACAGGAACAACCACTACAACTACCACTACTACAACTACAAGAACAACCACCACTACAACAACAAATACTACTACTACAAGAGAAACCACTTCTACTACTACTACTACTACTACAAGAACAACCACTACTACTACTACTACAAGAACAACCACTACAACTACCACTACTACAACTACAAGAACAACCACTACTACTACAAGAACAACCACCACTACTACTACTTCTACAAGAACAACCACTACTACTACTACAAGAACAACCGCCACTACTACTACTACTACTACTACAAGATCAACCACTACTACTACTACTACTACTTCTACAAGTAGAACCACTACTACTACTAAAACAACAACCACTACTACTACTACAAGTACAACCACTACTACTACTACAAGTATTACAAGAAAAACCACTACTACTACTACAAGAACAACCACTACTACTTCTACAAGAACAACCACTACAACTACCACTACTACAACTACAAGAACAACCACTACTACTACAAGAACAACCACCACTACTACTACTGCTACTACAAGAACAACCGCTACTACTACTACCACTACTACAAGAACAACCACTACTACTTCTACAAGAACAACCACTACTTCTCCTACTACTACTACTACTACTACTACAAGAACAACCACTAATACTACTACTACTAAAAGAACAAACACTACTACTACTACAAGAACAACCACTACTACTACTACTACTACTACTACTACTACTACAAGAACAACCACTACTACTACAAGTACAACCACGACTACTACTACTACTACAAGAACAACCACTACTACTACTACTACTACTACAAGTAGAACCACTACTACTACTAAAACAACAACCACTACTACTACTACAAGAACAACCACTACTACTACTACAAGTATTACAAGAAAAACCACTACTACTACTGCAAGAACAACCACTACTACTTCTACAAGAACAACCACTACAACTACCATTACTACAACTACAAGAACAACCACTACTACTACAAGAACAACCACCACTACTACTACTGCTACTACAAGAACAACCGCTACTACTACTACTACTACTACAAGAACAACCACTACTACTTCTACAAGAACAACCACTACTTCTCCTACTACTACTACTACTACTACAAGAACAACCACTACTACTACTACTACTAAAAGAACAACCACTACTACTACTACAAGAACAACCACTACTACTACTAGTACTACTACTACTACTACTACTACAAGAACAACCACTACTACTTCTAAAAGTACAGCCACAACTACTACTACAAGAATAACCCCTACTACTGCTACAAGAACAACCACTGCTTCTCCTACTACTCCTTATACTACAAGAACAAACACTACTACTAGTAGTATTACAAGAAAAACCACTACTACTACTACAAGAACAACTGCTACTAATACTATTACAAGTACAACCACTACTACTACCAGAACAACCACTACTACTACTACAAGAGAAACCACTACTGCTACTACAGGAACAACCACTACTACTATTACTAGTATTACAACAATAACCAGTACTACCATTACAAGAACAAACACTACTATTTCCAGAAGTAAAACCACTACTACTACTGTTACTACAAGAACAACCAGCACCACTACTACGACTACAAGAACAACCACTACTACTACTACAAGAACAACCACTACAACTACCACTACTACAACTACAAGAACAACCACCACTACAACAACAAATACTACTACTACAAGAGAAACCACTACTACTACTACTACTACTACTACTACTACAAGAACAACCACTACTACTACTACTACAAGAACAACCACTACAACTACCACTACTACAACTACAAGAACAACCACTACTACTACAAGAACAACCACCACTACTACTACTTCTACAAGAACAACCACTACTACTACTACAAGAACAACCGCCACTACTACTACTACTACTACAAGATCAACCACTACTACTACTACTACTTCTACAAGTAGAACCACTACTACTACTGAAACAACAACCACTACTACTACTACAAGAACAACCACTACTACTACTACAAGTATTACAAGAAAAACCACTACTACTACTACAAGAACAACCACTACTACTTCTACAAGAACAACCACTACAACTACCACTACTACAACTACAAGAACAACCACTACTACTACAAGAACAACCACCACTACTACTACTGCTACTACAAGAACAACCGCTACTACTACTACTACTACAAGAACAACCACTACTACTTCTACAAGAACAACCACTACTTCTCCTACTACTACTACTACTACTACTACAAGAACAACCACTACTACTACTACAAGAACAACCACTACTACTACTAGTACTACTACTACTACTACTACAAGAACAACCACTACTACTACTACAAGTACAACCACTACTACTACTACTACTACAAGAACAACCACTACTACTACTACTACTACTACAAGTAGAACCACTACTACTACTAAAACAACAACCACTACTACTACTACAAGAACAACCACTACTACTACTACAAGTATTACCAGAAAAACCACTACTACTACTACAAGAACAACCACTACTACTTCTACAAGAACAACCACTACAACTACCATTACTACAACTACAAGAACAACCACTACTACTACAAGAACAACCACCACTACTACTACTACTAAAAGAACAACCACTACTACTACTACAAGAACAACCACTACTACTACTAGTACTACTACTACTACTACTACTACAAGAACAACCACTGCTTCTCCTACTACTCCTTATACTACAAGAACAAACACTACTACTAGTAGTATTACAAGAAAAACCACTACTACTACTACAAGAACAACTGCTACTAATACTATTACAAGTACAACCACTAATACTACCAGAACAACCACTACTACTACTACAAGAGAAACCACTACTGCTACTACAGGAACAACCACTACTACTATTACTAGTATTACAACAACAACCAGTACTACCATTACAAGAACAAACACTACTATTTCCAGAAGTAAAACCACTACTACTACTGTTACTACAAGAACAACCAGCACCACTACTACTACTACAAGAACAACCACTACTACTACTACAAGAACAACCACTACAACTACCACTACTACAACTACAAGAACAACCACCACTACAACAACAAATACTACTACTACAAGAGAAACCACTTCTACTACTACTACTACTACAAGAACAACCACTACTACTACTACAAGAACAACCACTACAACTACCACTACTACAACTACAAGAACAACCACTACTACTACAAGAACAACCACCACTACTACTACTTCTACAAGAACAACCACTACTACTACTACAAGAAGAACCGCCACTACTACTACTACTACTACTACAAGATCAACCACTACTACTACTACTACTTCTACAAGTAGAACCACTACTACTACTAAAACAACAACCACTACTACTACTACAAGAACAACCACTACTACTACTACAAGTATTACAAGAAAAACCACTACTACTACTACAAGAACAACCACTACTACTTCTACAAGAACAACCACTACAACTACCACTACTACAACTACAAGAACAACCACTACTACTACAAGAACAACCACCACTACTACTACTTCTACAAGAACAACCGCTACTACTACTACAAGAACAACCGCCACTACTACTACTACTACTACTACAAGATCAACCACTACTACTACTACTACTACTTCTACAAGTAGAACCACTACTACTACTAAAACAACAACCACTACTACTACTACAAGTACAACCACTACTACTACTACAAGTATTACAAGAAAAACCACTACTACTACTACAAGAACAACCACTACTACTTCTACAAGAACAACCACTACAACTACCACTACTACAACTACAAGAACAACCACTACTACTACAAGAACAACCACCACTACTACTACTGCTACTACAAGAACAACCGCTACTACTACTACCACTACTACAAGAACAACCACTACTACTTCTACAAGAACAACCACTACTTCTCCTACTACTACTACTACTACTACTACAAGAACAACCACTAATACTACTACTACTAAAAGAACAAACACTACTACTACTACAAGAACAACCACTACTACTACTACTACTACTACTACTACTACTACAAGAACAACCACTACTACTACAAGTACAACCACGACTACTACTACTACTACAAGAACAACCACTACTACTACTACTACTACTACAAGTAGAACCACTACTACTACTAAAACAACAACCACTACTACTACTACAAGAACAACCACTACTACTACTACAAGTATTACAAGAAAAACCACTACTACTACTGCAAGAACAACCACTACTACTTCTACAAGAACAACCACTACAACTACCATTACTACAACTACAAGAACAACCACTACTACTACAAGAACAACCACCACTACTACTACTGCTACTACAAGAACAACCGCTACTACTACTACTACTACTACAAGAACAACCACTACTACTTCTACAAGAACAACCACTACTTCTCCTACTACTACTACTACTACTACAAGAACAACCACTACTACTACTACTACTAAAAGAACAACCACTACTACTACTACAAGAACAACCACTACTACTACTAGTACTACTACTACTACTACTACTACAAGAACAACCACTACTACTTCTAAAAGTACAGCCACAACTACTACTACAAGAATAACCCCTACTACTGCTACAAGAACAACCACTGCTTCTCCTACTACTCCTTATACTACAAGAACAAACACTACTACTAGTAGTATTACAAGAAAAACCACTACTACTACTACAAGAACAACTGCTACTAATACTATTACAAGTACAACCACTACTACTACCAGAACAACCACTACTACTACTACAAGAGAAACCACTACTGCTACTACAGGAACAACCACTACTACTATTACTAGTATTACAACAATAACCAGTACTACCATTACAAGAACAAACACTACTATTTCCAGAAGTAAAACCACTACTACTACTGTTACTACAAGAACAACCAGCACCACTACTACGACTACAAGAACAACCACTACTACTACTACAAGAACAACCACTACAACTACCACTACTACAACTACAAGAACAACCACCACTACAACAACAAATACTACTACTACAAGAGAAACCACTACTACTACTACTACTACTACTACTACAAGAACAACCACTACTACTACTACTACAAGAACAACCACTACAACTACCACTACTACAACTACAAGAACAACCACTACTACTACAAGAACAACCACCACTACTACTACTTCTACAAGAACAACCACTACTACTACTACAAGAACAACCGCCACTACTACTACTACTACTACAAGATCAACCACTACTACTACTACTACTTCTACAAGTAGAACCACTACTACTACTGAAACAACAACCACTACTACTACTACAAGAACAACCACTACTACTACTACAAGTATTACAAGAAAAACCACTACTACTACTACAAGAACAACCACTACTACTTCTACAAGAACAACCACTACAACTTCCACTACTACAACTACAAGAACAACCACTACTACTACAAGAACAACCACCACTACTACTAATGCTACTACAAGAACAACCGCTACTACTACTACTACTACAAGAACAACCACTACTACTTCTACAAGAACAACCACTACTTCTCCTACTACTACTACTACTACTACTACAAGAACAACCACTACTACTACTACAAGAACAACCACTACTACTACTAGTACTACTACTACTACTACTACTACAAGAACAACCACTACTACTACTACAAGTACAACCACTACTACTACTACTACTACAAGAACAACCACTACTACTACTACTACTACTACAAGTAGAACCACTACTACTACTAAAACAACAACCACTACTACTACTACAAGAACAACCACTACTACTACTACAAGTATTACCAGAAAAACCACTACTACTACTACAAGAACAACCACTACTACTTCTACAAGAACAACCACTACAACTACCATTACTACAACTACAAGAACAACCACTACTACTACAAGAACAACCACCACTACTACTACTACTAAAAGAACAACCACTACTACTACTACAAGAACAACCACTACTACTACTAGTACTACTACTACTACTACTACTACAAGAACAACCACTGCTTCTCCTACTACTCCTTATACTACAAGAACAAAAACTACTACTAGTAGTATTACAAGAAAAACCACTACTACTACTACAAGAACAACTGCTACTAATACTATTACAAGTACAACCACTAATACTACCAGAACAACCACTACTACTACTACAAGAGAAACCACTACTGCTACTACAGGAACAACCACTACTACTATTACTAGTATTACAACAACAACCAGTACTACCATTACAAGAACAAACACTACTATTTCCAGAAGTAAAACCACTACTACTACTGTTACTACAAGAACAACCAGCACCACTACTACTACTACAAGAACAACCACTACTACTACTACAAGAACAACCACTACAACTACCACTACTACAACTACAAGAACAACCACCACTACAACAACAAATACTACTACTACAAGAGAAACCACTTCTACTACTACTACTACTACAAGAACAACCACTACTACTACTACAAGAACAACCACTACAACTACCACTACTACAACTACAATAACAACCACTACTACTACAAGAACAACCACCACTACTACTACTTCTACAAGAACAACCACTACTACTACTACAAGAACAACCGCCACTACTACTACTACTACTACTACAAGATCAACCACTACTACTACTACTACTTCTACAAGTAGAACCACTACTACTACTAAAACAACAACCACTACTACTACTACAAGAACAACCACTACTACTACTACAAGTATTACAAGAAAAACCACTACTACTACTACAAGAACAACCACTACTACTTCTACAAGAACAACCACTACAACTACCACTACTACAACTACAAGAACAACCACTACTACTACAAGAACAACCACCACTACTACTACTGCTACTACAAGAACAACCGCTACTACTACTACTACTACTACTACAAGAACAACCACTACTACTTCTACAAGAACAACCACTACTTCTCCTACTACTACTACTACTACTACAAGAACAACCACTGATACTACTACTACTAAAAGAACAACCACTACTACTACTACAAGAACAACCACTACTACTACGAGTACTACTACTACTACTACTACTACTACTACAAGAACAACCACTACTACTACTACAAGTACAACCACGACTACTACTACTACTACAAGAACAACCACTACTACTACTACTACTACTACTACAAGTAGAACCACTACTACTACTAAAACAACAACCACTACTACTACTACAAGAACAACCACTACTACTACTACAAGTATTACAAGAAAAACCACTACTACTACTACAAGAACAACCACTACTACTTCTACAAGAACAACCACTACAACTACCATTACTACAACTACAAGAACAACCACTACTACTACAAGAACAACCAACACTACTACTACTGCTACTACAAGAACAACCGCTACTACTACTACTACTACTACAAGAACAACCACTACTACTTCTACAAGAACAACCACTACTTCTCCTACTACTACTACTACTACTACAAGAACAACCACTACTACTACTACTACTAAAAGAACAACCACTACTACTACTACAAGAACAACCACTACTACTACTAGTACTACTACTACTACTACAAGAACAACCACTACTACTTCTAAAAGTACAGCCACAACTACTACTACAAGAATAACCCGTACTACTGCTACAAGAACAACCACTGCTTCTCCTACGACTCCTTTTACTACAAGAACAAACACTACTACTAGTAGTATTACAAGAAAAACCACTACTACTACTACAAGAACAACTGCTACTAATACTATTACAAGTACAACCACTAATACTACCAGAACAACCACTACTACTACTACAAGAGAAACCACTACTGCTACTACAGGAACAACCACTACTACTATTACTAGTATTACAACAACAACCAGTACTACCATTACAAGAACAAACACTACTATTTCCAGAAGTAAAACCACTACTACTACTGTTACTACAAGAACAACCAGCACCACTACTACTACTACAAGAACAACCACTACTACTACTACAGGAACAACCACTACAACTACCACTACTACAACTACAAGAACAACCACCACTACAACAACAAATACTACTACTACAAGAGAAACCACTTCTACTACTACTACTACTACTACAAGAACAACCACTACTACTACTACTACAAGAACAACCACTACAACTACCACTACTACAACTACAAGAACAACCACTACTACTACAAGAACAACCACCACTACTACTACTTCTACAAGAACAACCACTACTACTACTACAAGAACAACCGCCACTACTACTACTACTACTACTACTACAAGATCAACCACTACTACTACTACTACTACTTCTACAAGTAGAACCACTACTACTACTAAAACAACAACCACTACTACTACTACAAGTACAACCACTACTACTACTACAAGTATTACAAGAAAAACCACTACTACTACTACAAGAACAACCACTACTACTTCTACAAGAACAACCACTACAACTACCACTACTACAACTACAAGAACAACCACTACTACTACAAGAACAACCACCACTACTACTACTGCTACTACAAGAACAACCGCTACTACTACTACCACTACTACAAGAACAACCACTACTACTTCTACAAGAACAACCACTACTTCTCCTACTACTACTACTACTACTACTACAAGAACAACCACTAATACTACTACTACTAAAAGAACAAACACTACTACTACTACAAGAACAACCACTACTACTACTACTACTACTACTACTACTACTACAAGAACAACCACTACTACTACAAGTACAACCACGACTACTACTACTACTACAAGAACAACCACTACTACTACTACTACTACTACAAGTAGAACCACTACTACTACTAAAACAACAACCACTACTACTACTACAAGAACAACCACTACTACTACTACAAGTATTACAAGAAAAACCACTACTACTACTGCAAGAACAACCACTACTACTTCTACAAGAACAACCACTACAACTACCATTACTACAACTACAAGAACAACCACTACTACTACAAGAACAACCACCACTACTACTACTGCTACTACAAGAACAACCGCTACTACTACTACTACTACTACAAGAACAACCACTACTACTTCTACAAGATCAACCACTACTTCTCCTACTACTACTACTACTACTACAAGAACAACCACTACTACTACTACTACTAAAAGAACACCACTACTACTACTACAAGAACAACCACTACTACTACTAGTACTACTACTACTACTACTACTACAAGAACAACCACTACTACTTCTAAAAGTACAGCCACAACTACTACTACAAGAATAACCCCTACTACTGCTACAAGAACAACCACTGCTTCTCCTACTACTCCTTATACTACAAGAACAAACACTACTACTAGTAGTATTACAAGAAAAACCACTACTACTACTACAAGAACAACTGCTACTAATACTATTACAAGTACAACCACTACTACTACCAGAACAACCACTACTACTACTACAAGAGAAACCACTACTGCTACTACAGGAACAACCACTACTACTATTACTAGTATTACAACAATAACCAGTACTACCATTACAAGAACAAACACTACTATTTCCAGAAGTAAAACCACTACTACTACTGTTACTACAAGAACAACCAGCACCACTACTACGACTACAAGAACAACCACTACTACTACTACAAGAACAACCACTACAACTACCACTACTACAACTACAAGAACAACCACCACTACAACAACAAATACTACTACTACAAGAGAAACCACTACTACTACTACTACTACTACTACTACAAGAACAACCACTACTACTACTACTACAAGAACAACCACTACAACTACCACTACTACAACTACAAGAACAACCACTACTACTACAAGAACAACCACCACTACTACTACTTCTACAAGAACAACCACTACTACTACTACAAGAACAACCGCCACTACTACTACTACTACTACAAGATCAACCACTACTACTACTACTACTTCTACAAGTAGAACCACTACTACTACTGAAACAACAACCACTACTACTACTACAAGAACAACCACTACTACTACTACTACTAAAAGAACACCACTACTACTACTACAAGAACAACCACTACTACTACTAGTACTACTACTACTACTACTACTACAAGAACAACCACTACTACTTCTAAAAGTACAGCCACAACTACTACTACAAGAATAACCCCTACTACTGCTACAAGAACAACCACTGCTTCTCCTACTACTCCTTATACTACAAGAACAAACACTACTACTAGTAGTATTACAAGAAAAACCACTACTACTACTACAAGAACAACTGCTACTAATACTATTACAAGTACAACCACTACTACTACCAGAACAACCACTACTACTACTACAAGAGAAACCACTACTGCTACTACAGGAACAACCACTACTACTATTACTAGTATTACAACAATAACCAGTACTACCATTACAAGAACAAACACTACTATTTCCAGAAGTAAAACCACTACTACTACTGTTACTACAAGAACAACCAGCACCACTACTACGACTACAAGAACAACCACTACTACTACTACAAGAACAACCACTACAACTACCACTACTACAACTACAAGAACAACCACCACTACAACAACAAATACTACTACTACAAGAGAAACCACTACTACTACTACTACTACTACTACTACAAGAACAACCACTACTACTACTACTACAAGAACAACCACTACAACTACCACTACTACAACTACAAGAACAACCACTACTACTACAAGAACAACCACCACTACTACTACTTCTACAAGAACAACCACTACTACTACTACAAGAACAACCGCCACTACTACTACTACTACTACAAGATCAACCACTACTACTACTACTACTTCTACAAGTAGAACCACTACTACTACTGAAACAACAACCACTACTACTACTACAAGAACAACCACTACTACTACTACAAGTATTACAAGAAAAACCACTACTACTACTACAAGAACAACCACTACTACTTCTACAAGAACAACCACTACAACTACCACTACTACAACTACAAGAACAACCACTACTACTACAAGAACAACCACCACTACTACTACTGCTACTACAAGAACAACCGCTACTACTACTACTACTACAAGAACAACCACTACTACTTCTACAAGAACAACCACTACTTCTCCTACTACTACTACTACTACTACTACAAGAACAACCACTACTACTACTACAAGAACAACCACTACTACTACTAGTACTACTACTACTACTACTACTACAAGAACAACCACTACTACTACTACAAGTACAACCACTACTACTACTACTACTACAAGAACAACCACTACTACTACTACTACTACTACAAGTAGAACCACTACTACTACTAAAACAACAACCACTACTACTACTACAAGAACAACCACTACTACTACTACAAGTATTACAAGAAAAACCACTACTACTACTACAAGAACAACCACTACTACTTCTACAAGAACAACCACTACAACTACCATTACTACAACTACAAGAACAACCACTACTACTACAAGAACAACCACCACTACTACTACTGCTACTACAAGAACAACCGCTACTACTACTACTACTACTACAAGAACAACCACTACTACTTCTACAAGAACAACCACTACTTCTCCTACTACTACTACTACTACTACAAGAACAACCACTACTACTACTACTACTAAAAGAACAACCACTACTACTACTACAAGAACAACCACTACTACTACTAGTACTACTACTACTGCTACTACTACTACTACAAGAACAACCACTACTACTTCTAAAAGTACAGCCACAACTACTACTACAAGAATAACCCCTACTACTGCTACAAGAACAACCACTGCTTCTCCTACTACTCCTTATACTACAAGAACAAACACTACTACTAGTAATATTACAAGAAAAACCACTACTACTACTACAAGAACAACTGCTACTAATACTATTACAAGTACAACCACTACTACTACCAGAACAACCACTACTACTACTACAAGAGAAACCACTACTGCTACTACAGGAACAACCACTACTACTATTACTAGTATTACAACAACAACCAGTACTACCATTACAAGAACAAACACTACTATTTCCAGAAGTAAAACCACTACTACTACTGTTACTACAAGAACAACCAGCACCACTACTACTACTACAAGAACAACCACTACTACTACTACAGGAACAACCACTACAACTACCACTACTACAACTACAAGAACAACCACCACTACAACAACAAATACTACTACTACAAGAGAAACCACTTCTACTACTACTACTACTACTACAAGAACAACCACTACTACTACTACTACAAGAACAACCACTACAACTACCACTACTACAACTACAAGAACAACCACTACTACTACAAGAACAACCACCACTACTACTACTTCTACAAGAACAACCACTACTACTACTACAAGAACAACCGCCACTACTACTACTACTACTACAAGATCAACCACTACTACTACTAATACTACTTCTACAAGTAGAACCACTACTACTACTAAAACAACAACCACTACTACTACTACAAGAACAACCACTACTACTACTACAAGAACTACCACTACAACTACCACTACTACAACTACAAGAACAACCACCACTACAACAACAAATACTACTACTACAAGAGAAACCACTTCTACTACTACTACTACTACAAGAACAACCACTACTACTACTACAAGAACAACCACTACAACTACCACTACTACAACTACAAGAACAACCACTACTACTACAAGAACAACCACCACTACTACTACTTCTACAAGAACAACCACTACTACTACTACAAGAACAACCGCCACTACTACTACTACTACTACTACAAGATCAACCACTACTACTACTACTACTTCTACAAGTAGAACCACTACTACTACTAAAACAACAACCACTACTACTACTACAAGAACAACCACTACTACTACTACAAGTATTACAAGAAAAACCACTACTACTACTACAAGAACAACCACTACTACTTCTACAAGAACAACCACTACAACTACCACTACTACAACTACAAGAACAACCACTACTACTACAAGAACAACCACCACTACTACTACTGCTACTACAAGAACAACCGCTACTACTACTACTACTACTACTACAAGAACAACCACTACTACTTCTACAAGAACAACCACTACTTCTCCTACTACTACTACTACTACTACAAGAACAACCACTAATACTACTACTACTAAAAGAACAACCACTACTACTACTACAAGAACAACCACTACTACTACGAGTACTACTACTACTACTACTACTACAAGAACAACCACTACTACTACTACAAGTACAACCACGACTACTACTACTACTACAAGAACAACCACTACTACTACTACTACTACTACAAGTAGAACCACTACTACTACTAAAACAACAACCACTACTACTACTACAAGAACAACCACTACTACTACTACAAGTATTACAAGAAAAACCACTACTACTACTACAAGAACAACCACTACTACTTCTACAAGAACAACCACTACAACTACCATTACTACAACTACAAGAACAACCACTACTACTACAAGAACAACCAACACTACTACTACTGCTACTACAAGAACAACCGCTACTACTACTACTACTACTACTACTACAAGAACAACCACTACTACTTCTACAAGAACAACCACTACTTCTCCTACTACTACTACTACTACAAGAACAACCACTACTACTACTACTACTAAAAGAACAACCACTACTACTACTACAAGAACAACCACTACTACTACTAGTACTACTACTACTACTACAAGAACAACCACTACTACTTCTAAAACTACAGCCACAACTACTACTACAAGAATAACCCCTACTACTGCTACAAGAACAACCACTGCTTCTCCTACGACTCCTTATACTACAAGAACAAACACTACTACTAGTAGTATTACAAGAAAAACCACTACTACTACTACAAGAACAACTGCTACTAATACTATTACAAGTACAACCACTAATACTACCAGAACAACCACTACTACTACTACAAGAGAAACCACTACTGCTACTACAGGAACAACCACTACTACTATTACTAGTATTACAACAACAACCAGTACTACCATTACAAGAACAAACACTACTATTTCCAGAAGTAAAACCACTACTACTACTGTTACTACAAGAACAACCAGCACCACTACTACTACTACAAGAACAACCACTACTACTACTACAGGAACAACCACTACAACTACCACTACTACAACTACAAGAACAACCACCACTACAACAACAAATACTACTACTACAAGAGAAACCACTACTACTACTACTACTACTACTACTACTACAAGAACAACCACTACTACTACTACTACAAGAACAACCACTACAACTACCACTACTACAACTACAAGAACAACCACTACTACTACAAGAACAACCACCACTACTACTACTTCTACAAGAACAACCACTACTACTACTACAAGAACAACCGCCACTACTACTACTACTACTACTACAAGATCAACCACTACTACTACTACTACTACTTCTACAAGTAGAACCACTACTACTACTGAAACAACAACCACTACTACTACTACAAGAACAACCACTACTACTACTACAAGTATTACAAGAAAAACCACTACTACTACTACAAGAACAACCACTACTACTTCTACAAGAACAACCACTACAACTACCATTACTACAACTACAAGAACAACCACTACTACTACAAGAACAACCACCACTACTACTACTACTACTACAAGAACAACCACTACTACTTCTACAAGAACAACCACTACTTCTCCTACTACTACTACTACTACTACAAGAACAACCACTACTACTACTACTACTAAAAGAACAACCACTACTACTACTACAAGAACAACCACTACTACTACTAGTACTACTACTACTGCTACTACTACTACTACAAGAACAACCACTACTACTTCTAAAAGTACAGCCACAACTACTACTACAAGAATAACCCCTACTACTGCTACAAGAACAACCACTGCTTCTCCTACTACTCCTTATACTACAAGAACAAACACTACTACTAGTAATATTACAAGAAAAACCACTACTACTACTACAAGAACAACTGCTACTAATACTATTACAAGTACAACCACTACTACTACCAGAACAACCACTACTACTACTACAAGAGAAACCACTACTGCTACTACAGGAACAACCACTACTACTATTACTAGTATTACAACAACAACCAGTACTACCATTACAAGAACAAACACTACTATTTCCAGAAGTAAAACCACTACTACCACTGTTACTACAAGAACAACCAGCACCACTACTACTACTACAAGAACAACCACTACTACTACTACAGGAACAACCACTACAACTACCACTACTACAACTACAAGAACAACCACCACTACAACAACAAATACTACTACTACAAGAGAAACCACTTCTACTACTACTACTACTACTACAAGAACAACCACTACTACTACTACTACAAGAACAACCACTACAACTACCACTACTACAACTACAAGAACAACCACTACTACTACAAGAACAACCACCACTACTACTACTTCTACAAGAACAACCACTACTACTACTACAAGAACAACCGCCACTACTACTACTACTACTACAAGATCAACCACTACTACTACTAATACTACTTCTACAAGTAGAACCACTACTACTACTAAAACAACAACCACTACTACTACTACAAGAACAACCACTACTACTACTACAAGAACTACCACTACAACTACCACTACTACAACTACAAGAACAACCACCACTACAACAACAAATACTACTACTACAAGAGAAACCACTTCTACTACTACTACTACTACAAGAACAACCACTACTACTACTACAAGAACAACCACTACAACTACCACTACTACAACTACAAGAACAACCACTACTACTACAAGAACAACCACCACTACTACTACTTCTACAAGAACAACCACTACTACTACTACAAGAACAACCGCCACTACTACTACTACTACTACTACAAGATCAACCACTACTACTACTACTACTTCTACAAGTAGAACCACTACTACTACTAAAACAACAACCACTACTACTACTACAAGAACAACCACTACTACTACTACAAGTATTACAAGAAAAACCACTACTACTACTACAAGAACAACCACTACTACTTCTACAAGAACAACCACTACAACTACCACTACTACAACTACAAGAACAACCACTACTACTACAAGAACAACCACCACTACTACTACTGCTACTACAAGAACAACCGCTACTACTACTACTACTACTACTACAAGAACAACCACTACTACTTCTACAAGAACAACCACTACTTCTCCTACTACTACTACTACTACTACAAGAACAACCACTAATACTACTACTACTAAAAGAACAACCACTACTACTACTACAAGAACAACCACTACTACTACGAGTACTACTACTACTACTACTACTACAAGAACAACCACTACTACTACTACAAGTACAACCACGACTACTACTACTACTACAAGAACAACCACTACTACTACTACTACTACTACAAGTAGAACCACTACTACTACTAAAACAACAACCACTACTACTACTACAAGAACAACCACTACTACTACTACAAGTATTACAAGAAAAACCACTACTACTACTACAAGAACAACCACTACTACTTCTACAAGAACAACCACTACAACTACCATTACTACAACTACAAGAACAACCACTACTACTACAAGAACAACCAACACTACTACTACTGCTACTACAAGAACAACCGCTACTACTACTACTACTACTACTACAAGAACAACCACTACTACTTCTACAAGAACAACCACTACTTCTCCTACTACTACTACTACTACAAGAACAACCACTACTACTACTACTACTAAAAGAACAACCACTACTACTACTACAAGAACAACCACTACTACTACTAGTACTACTACTACTACTACAAGAACAACCACTACTACTTCTAAAACTACAGCCACAACTACTACTACAAGAATAACCCCTACTACTGCTACAAGAACAACCACTGCTTCTCCTACGACTCCTTATACTACAAGAACAAACACTACTACTAGTAGTATTACAAGAAAAACCACTACTACTACTACAAGAACAACTGCTACTAATACTATTACAAGTACAACCACTAATACTACCAGAACAACCACTACTACTACTACAAGAGAAACCACTACTGCTACTACAGGAACAACCACTACTACTATTACTAGTATTACAACAACAACCAGTACTACCATTACAAGAACAAACACTACTATTTCCAGAAGTAAAACCACTACTACTACTGTTACTACAAGAACAACCAGCACCACTACTACTACTACAAGAACAACCACTACTACTACTACAGGAACAACCACTACAACTACCACTACTACAACTACAAGAACAACCACCACTACAACAACAAATACTACTACTACAAGAGAAACCACTACTACTACTACTACTACTACTACTACTACAAGAACAACCACTACTACTACTACTACAAGAACAACCACTACAACTACCACTACTACAACTACAAGAACAACCACTACTACTACAAGAACAACCACCACTACTACTACTTCTACAAGAACAACCACTACTACTACTACAAGAACAACCGCCACTACTACTACTACTACTACTACAAGATCAACCACTACTACTACTACTACTACTTCTACAAGTAGAACCACTACTACTACTGAAACAACAACCACTACTACTACTACAAGAACAACCACTACTACTACTACAAGTATTACAAGAAAAACCACTACTACTACTACAAGAACAACCACTACTACTTCTACAAGAACAACCACTACAACTACCACTACTACAACTACAAGAACAACCACTACTACTACAAGAACAACCACCACTACTACTACTTCTACAAGAACAACCACTACTACTACTACAAGAACAACCGCCACTACTACTACTACTACTACTACAAGATCAACCACTACTACTACTACTACTACTTCTACAAGTAGAACCACTACTACTACTAAAACAACAACCACTACTAGTTCTACAAGAACAACCACTACTACTACTACAAGTATTACAAGAAAAACCACTACTACTACTACAAGAACAACCACTACTACTTCTACAAGAACAACCACTACAACTACCACTACTACAACTACAAGAACAACCACTACTACTACAAGAACAACCACCACTACTACTACTGCTACTACAAGAACAACCGCTACTACTACTACTACTACTACAAGAACAACCACTACTACTTCTACAAGAACAACCACTACTTCTCCTACTACTACTACTACTACTACTACAAGAACAACCACTAATACTACTACTACTAAAAGAACAACCACTACTACTACTACAAGAACAACCACTACTACTACTAGTACTACTACTACTACTACTACTACAAGAACAACCACTACTACTACTACAAGTACAACCACGACTACTACTACTACTACAAGAACAACCACTACTACTACTACTACTACTACAAGTAGAACCACTACTACTACTAAAACAACAACCACTACTACTACTACAAGAACAACCACTACTACTACTACAAGTATTACAAGAAAAACCACTACTACTACTACAAGAACAACCACTACTACTTCTACAAGAACAACCACTACAACTACCATTACTACAACTACAAGAACAACCACTACTACTACAAGAACAACCACCACTACTACTACTGCTACTACAAGAACAACCGCTACTACTACTACTACTACTACAAGAACAACCACTACTACTTCTACAAGAACAACCACTACTTCTCCTACTACTACTACTACTACTACAAGAACAACCACTACTACTACTACTACTAAAAGAACAACCACTACTACTACTACAAGAACAACCACTACTACTACTAGTACTACTACTACTACTACTACTACAAGAACAACCACTGCTTCTCCTACTACTCCTTATACTACAAGAACAAACACTACTACTAGTAGTATTACAAGAAAAACCACTACTACTACTACAAGAACAACTGCTACTAATACTATTACAAGTACAACCACTAATACTACCAGAACAACCACTACTACTACTACAAGAGAAACCACTACTGCTACTACAGGAACAACCACTACTACTATTACTAGTATTACAACAACAACCAGTACTACCATTACAAGAACAAACACTACTATTTCCAGAAGTAAAACCACTACTACTACTGTTACTACAAGAACAACCAGCACCACTACTACTACTACAAGAACAACCACTACTACTACTACAAGAACAACCACTACAACTACCACTACTACAACTACAAGAACAACCACCACTACAACAACAAATACTACTACTACAAGAGAAACCACTTCTACTACTACTACTACTACAAGAACAACCACTACTACTACTACAAGAACAACCACTACAACTACCACTACTACAACTACAAGAACAACCACTACTACTACAAGAACAACCACCACTACTACTACTTCTACAAGAACAACCACTACTACTACTACAAGAACAACCGCCACTACTACTACTACTACTACTACAAGATCAACCACTACTACTACTACTACTTCTACAAGTAGAACCACTACTACTACTAAAACAACAACCACTACTACTACTACAAGAACAACCACTACTACTACTACAAGTATTACAAGAAAAACCACTACTACTACTACAAGAACAACCACTACTACTTCTACAAGAACAACCACTACAACTACCACTACTACAACTACAAGAACAACCACTACTACTACAAGAACAACCACCACTACTACTACTGCTACTACAAGAACAACCGCTACTACTACTACTACTACTACTACAAGAACAACCACTACTACTTCTACAAGAACAACCACTACTTCTCCTACTACTACTACTACTACAAGAACAACCACTACTACTACTACTACTAAAAGAACAACCACTACTACTACTACAAGAACAACCACTACTACTACGAGTACTACTACTACTACTACTACTACTACTACAAGAACAACCACTACTACTACTACAAGTACAACCACGACTACTACTACTACTACAAGAACAACCACTACTACTACTACTACTACTACAAGTAGAACCACTACTACTACTAAAACAACAACCACTACTACTACTACAAGAACAACCACTACTACTACTACAAGTATTACAAGAAAAACCACTACTACTACTACAAGAACAACCACTACTACTTCTACAAGAACAACCACTACAACTACCATTACTACAACTACAAGAACAACCACTACTACTACAAGAACAACCAACACTACTACTACTGCTACTACAAGAACAACCGCTACTACTACTACTACTACTACTACAAGAACAACCACTACTACTTCTACAAGAACAACCACTACTTCTCCTACTACTACTACTACTACTACTACAAGAACAACCACTACTACTACTACTAAAAGAACAACCACTACTACTACTACAAGAACAACCACTACTACTACTAGTACTACTACTACTACTACAAGAACAACCACTACTACTTCTAAAAGTACAGCCACAACTACTACTACAAGAATAACCCCTACTACTGCTACAAGAACAACCACTGCTTCTCCTACGACTCCTTATACTACAAGAACAAACACTACTACTAGTAGTATTACAAGAAAAACCACTACTACTACTACAAGAACAACTGCTACTAATACTATTACAAGTACAACCACTAATACTACCAGAACAACCACTACTACTACTACAAGAGAAACCACTACTGCTACTACAGGAACAACCACTACTACTATTACTAGTATTACAACAACAACCAGTACTACCATTACAAGAACAAACACTACTATTTCCAGAAGTAAAACCACTACTACTACTGTTACTACAAGAACAACCAGCACCACTACTACTACTACAAGAACAACCACTACTACTACTACAGGAACAACCACTACAACTACCACTACTACAACTACAAGAACAACCACCACTACAACAACAAATACTACTACTACAAGAGAAACCACTTCTACTACTACTACTACTACTACAAGAACAACCACTACTACTACTACTACAAGAACAACCACTACAACTACCACTACTACAACTACAAGAACAACCACTACTACTACAAGAACAACCACCACTACTACTACTTCTACAAGAACAACCACTACTACTACTACAAGAACAACCGCCACTACTACTACTACTACTACTACTACAAGATCAACCACTACTACTACTACTACTACTTCTACAAGTAGAACCACTACTACTACTAAAACAACAACCACTACTACTACTACAAGAACAACCACTACTACTACTACAGGAACAACCACTACAACTACCACTACTACAACTACAAGAACAACCACCACTAAAACAACAAATACTACTACTACAAGAGAAACCACTTCTACTACTACTACTACTACTACAAGAACAACCACTACTACTACTACTACAAGAACAACCACTACAACTACCACTACTACAACTACAAGAACAACCACTACTACTACAAGAACAACCACCACTACTACTACTGCTACTACAAGAACAACCGCTACTACTACTACTACTACTACAAGAACAACCACTACTACTTCTACAAGAACAACCACTACTTCTCCTCCTACTACTACTACTACTACTACAAGAACAACCACTAATACTACTACTACTAAAAGAACAACCACTACTACTACTACAAGAACAACCACTACTACTACTAGTACTACTACTACTACTACTACTACAAGAACAACCACTACTACTACTACAAGTACAACCACGACTACTACTACTACTACAAGAACAACCACTACTACTACTACTACTACTACAAGTAGAACCACTACTACTACTAAAACAACAACCACTACTACTACTACAAGAACAACCACTACTACTACTACAAGTATTACAAGAAAAACCACTACTACTACTACAAGAACAACCACTACTACTTCTACAAGAACAACCACTACAACTACCATTACTACAACTACAAGAACAACCACTACTACTACAAGAACAACCACCACTACTACTACTGCTACTACAAGAACAACCGCTACTACTACTACTACTACTACAAGAACAACCACTACTACTTCTACAAGAACAACCACTACTTCTCCTACTACTACTACTACTACTACAAGAACAACCACTACTACTACTACTACTAAAAGAACAACCACTACTACTACTACAAGAACAACCACTACTACTACTAGTACTACTACTACTACTACTACTACAAGAACAACCACTGCTTCTCCTACTACTCCTTATACTACAAGAACAAACACTACTACTAGTAGTATTACAAGAAAAACCACTACTACTACTACAAGAACAACTGCTACTAATACTATTACAAGTACAACCACTAATACTACCAGAACAACCACTACTACTACTACAAGAGAAACCACTACTGCTACTACAGGAACAACCACTACTACTATTACTAGTATTACAACAACAACCAGTACTACCATTACAAGAACAAACACTACTATTTCCAGAAGTAAAACCACTACTACTACTGTTACTACAAGAACAACCAGCACCACTACTACTACTACAAGAACAACCACTACTACTACTACAAGAACAACCACTACAACTACCACTACTACAACTACAAGAACAACCACCACTACAACAACAAATACTACTACTACAAGAGAAACCACTTCTACTACTACTACTACTACAAGAACAACCACTACTACTACTACAAGAACAACCACTACAACTACCACTACTACAACTACAAGAACAACCACTACTACTACAAGAACAACCACCACTACTACTACTTCTACAAGAACAACCACTACTACTACTACAAGAACAACCGCCACTACTACTACTACTACTACTACAAGATCAACCACTACTACTACTACTACTTCTACAAGTAGAACCACTACTACTACTAAAACAACAACCACTACTACTACTACAAGAACAACCACTACTACTACTACAAGTATTACAAGAAAAACCACTACTACTACTACAAGAACAACCACTACTACTTCTACAAGAACAACCACTACAACTACCACTACTACAACTACAAGAACAACCACTACTACTACAAGAACAACCACCACTACTACTACTGCTACTACAAGAACAACCGCTACTACTACTACTACTACTACTACAAGAACAACCACTACTACTTCTACAAGAACAACCACTACTTCTCCTACTACTACTACTACTACTACAAGAACAACCACTAATACTACTACTACTAAAAGAACAACCACTACTACTACTACAAGAACAACCACTACTACTACGAGTACTACTACTACTACTACTACTACTACAAGAACAACCACTACTACTACTACAAGTACAACCACGACTACTACTACTACTACAAGAACAACCACTACTACTACTACTTCTACTACAAGTAGAACCACTACTACTACTAAAACAACAACCACTACTACTACTACAAGAACAACCACTACTACTACTACAAGTATTACAAGAAAAACCACTACTACTACTACAAGAACAACCACTACTACTTCTACAAGAACAACCACTACAACTACCATTACTACAACTACAAGAACAACCACTACTACTACAAGAACAACCAACACTACTACTACTGCTACTACAAGAACAACCGCTACTACTACTACTACTACTACTACAAGAACAACCACTACTACTTCTACAAGAACAACCACTACTTCTCCTACTACTACTACTACTACTACAAGAACAACCACTACTACTACTACTACTAAAAGAACAACCACTACTACTACTACAAGAACAACCACTACTACTACTAGTACTACTACTACTACTACAAGAACAACCACTACTACTTCTAAAAGTACAGCCACAACTACTACTACAAGAATAACCCCTACTACTGCTACAAGAACAACCACTGCTTCTCCTACGACTCCTTATACTACAAGAACAAACACTACTACTAGTAGTATTACAAGAAAAACCACTACTACTACTACAAGAACAACTGCTACTAATACTATTACAAGTACAACCACTAATACTACCAGAACAACCACTACTACTACTACAAGAGAAACCACTACTGCTACTACAGGAACAACCACTACTACTATTACTAGTATTACAACAACAACCAGTACTACCATTACAAGAACAAACACTACTATTTCCAGAAGTAAAACCACTACTACTACTGTTACTACAAGAACAACCAGCACCACTACTACTACTACAAGAACAACCACTACTACTACTACAGGAACAACCACTACAACTACCACTACTACAACTACAAGAACAACCACCACTACAACAACAAATACTACTACTACAAGAGAAACCACTTCTACTACTACTACTACTACTACAAGAACAACCACTACTACTACTACTACAAGAACAACCACTACAACTACCACTACTACAACTACAAGAACAACCACTACTACTACAAGAACAACCACCACTACTACTACTTCTACAAGAACAACCACTACTACTACTACAAGAACAACCGCCACTACTATTACTACTACTACTACTACAAGATCAACCACTACTACTACTACTACTACTTCTACAAGTAGAACCACTACTACTACTAAAACAACAACCACTACTACTACTACAAGAACAACCACTACTACTACTACAAGTATTACAAGAAAAACCACTACTACTACTACAAGAACAACCACTACTACTTCTACAAGAACAACCACTACAACTACCACTACTACAACTACAAGAACAACCACTACTACTACAAGAACAACCACCACTACTACTACTGCTACTACAAGAACAACCGCTACTACTACTACCACTACTACAAGAACAACCACTACTACTTCTACAAGAACAACCACTACTTCTCCTACTACTACTACTACTACTACTACAAGAACAACCACTAATACTACTACTACTAAAAGAACAAACACTACTACTACTACAAGAACAACCACTACTACTACTACTACTACTACTACTACTACAAGAACAACCACTACTACTACAAGTACAACCACGACTACTACTACTACTACAAGAACAACCACTACTACTACTACTACTACTACAAGTAGAACCACTACTACTACTAAAACAACAACCACTACTACTACTACAAGAACAACCACTACTACTACTACAAGTATTACAAGAAAAACCACTACTACTACTGCAAGAACAACCACTACTACTTCTACAAGAACAACCACTACAACTACCATTACTACAACTACAAGAACAACCACTACTACTACAAGAACAACCACCACTACTACTACTGCTACTACAAGAACAACCGCTACTACTACTACTACTACTACAAGATCAACCACTACTACTTCTACAAGAACAACCACTACTTCTCCTACTACTACTACTACTACTACAAGAACAACCACTACTACTACTACTACTAAAAGAACAACCACTACTACTACTACAAGAACAACCACTACTACTACTAGTACTACTACTACTACTACTACTACTACAAGAACAACCACTACTACTTCTAAAAGTACAGCCACAACTACTACTACAAGAATAACCCCTACTACTGCTACAAGAACAACCACTGCTTCTCCTACTACTCCTTATACTACAAGAACAAACACTACTACTAGTAGTATTACAAGAAAAACCACTACTACTACTACAAGAACAACTGCTACTAATACTATTACAAGTACAACCACTAATACTACCAGAACAACCACTACTACTACTACAAGAGAAACCACTACTGCTACTACAGGAACAACCACTACTACTATTACTAGTATTACAACAACAACCAGTACTACCATTACAAGAACAAACACTACTATTTCCAGAAGTAAAACCACTACTACTACTGTTACTACAAGAACAACCAGCACCACTACTACTACTACAAGAACAACCACTACTACTACTACAAGAACAACCACTACAACTACCACTACTACAACTACAAGAACAACCACCACTACAACAACAAATACTACTACTACAAGAGAAACCACTTCTACTACTACTACTACTACAAGAACAACCACTACTACTACTACAAGAACAACCACTACAACTACCACTACTACAACTACAAGAACAACCACTACTACTACAAGAACAACCACCACTACTACTACTTCTACAAGAACAACCACTACTACTACTACAAGAACAACCGCCACTACTACTACTACTACTACTACAAGATCAACCACTACTACTACTACTACTTCTACAAGTAGAACCACTACTACTACTAAAACAACAACCACTACTACTACTACAAGAACAACCACTACTACTACTACAAGTATTACAAGAAAAACCACTACTACTACTACAAGAACAACCACTACTACTTCTACAAGAACAACCACTACAACTACCACTACTACAACTACAAGAACAACCACTACTACTACAAGAACAACCACCACTACTACTACTGCTACTACAAGAACAACCGCTACTACTACTACTACTACTACTACAAGAACAACCACTACTACTTCTACAAGAACAACCACTACTTCTCCTACTACTACTACTACTACTACAAGAACAACCACTAATACTACTACTACTAAAAGAACAACCACTACTACTACTACAAGAACAACCACTACTACTACGAGTACTACTACTACTACTACTACTACTACAAGAACAACCACTACTACTACTACAAGTACAACCACGACTACTACTACTACTACAAGAACAACCACTACTACTACTACTTCTACTACAAGTAGAACCACTACTACTACTAAAACAACAACCACTACTACTACTACAAGAACAACCACTACTACTACTACAAGTATTACAAGAAAAACCACTACTACTACTACAAGAACAACCACTACTACTTCTACAAGAACAACCACTACAACTACCATTACTACAACTACAAGAACAACCACTACTACTACAAGAACAACCAACACTACTACTACTGCTACTACAAGAACAACCGCTACTACTACTACTACTACTACTACAAGAACAACCACTACTACTTCTACAAGAACAACCACTACTTCTCCTACTACTACTACTACTACTACAAGAACAACCACTACTACTACTACTACTAAAAGAACAACCACTACTACTACTACAAGAACAACCACTACTACTACTAGTACTACTACTACTACTACAAGAACAACCACTACTACTTCTAAAAGTACAGCCACAACTACTACTACAAGAATAACCCCTACTACTGCTACAAGAACAACCACTGCTTCTCCTACGACTCCTTATACTACAAGAACAAACACTACTACTAGTAGTATTACAAGAAAAACCACTACTACTACTACAAGAACAACTGCTACTAATACTATTACAAGTACAACCACTAATACTACCAGAACAACCACTACTACTACTACAAGAGAAACCACTACTGCTACTACAGGAACAACCACTACTACTATTACTAGTATTACAACAACAACCAGTACTACCATTACAAGAACAAACACTACTATTTCCAGAAGTAAAACCACTACTACTACTGTTACTACAAGAACAACCAGCACCACTACTACTACTACAAGAACAACCACTACTACTGCTACAGGAACAACCACTACAACTACCACTACTACAACTACAAGAACAACCACCACTACAACAACAAATACTACTACTACAAGAGAAACCACTTCTACTACTACTACTACTACTACAAGAACAACCACTACTACTACTACTACAAGAACAACCACTACAACTACCACTACTACAACTACAAGAACAACCACTACTACTACAAGAACAACCACCACTACTACTACTTCTACAAGAACAACCACTACTACTACTACAAGAACAACCGCCACTACTATTACTACTACTACTACTACAAGATCAACCACTACTACTACTACTACTACTTCTACAAGTAGAACCACTACTACTACTAAAACAACAACCACTACTACTACTACAAGAACAACCACTACTACTACTACAAGTATTACAAGAAAAACCACTACTACTACTACAAGAACAACCACTACTACTTCTACAAGAACAACCACTACAACTACCACTACTACAACTACAAGAACAACCACTACTACTACAAGAACAACCACCACTACTACTACTGCTACTACAAGAACAACCGCTACTACTACTACCACTACTACAAGAACAACCACTACTACTTCTACAAGAACAACCACTACTTCTCCTACTACTACTACTACTACTACTACAAGAACAACCACTAATACTACTACTACTAAAAGAACAAACACTACTACTACTACAAGAACAACCACTACTACTACTACTACTACTACTACTACTACAAGAACAACCACTACTACTACAAGTACAACCACGACTACTACTACTACTACAAGAACAACCACTACTACTACTACTACTACTACAAGTAGAACCACTACTACTACTAAAACAACAACCACTACTACTACTACAAGAACAACCACTACTACTACTACAAGTATTACAAGAAAAACCACTACTACTACTGCAAGAACAACCACTACTACTTCTACAAGAACAACCACTACAACTACCATTACTACAACTACAAGAACAACCACTACTACTACAAGAACAACCACCACTACTACTACTGCTACTACAAGAACAACCGCTACTACTACTACTACTACTACAAGAACAACCACTACTACTTCTACAAGAACAACCACTACTTCTCCTACTACTACTACTACTACAAGAACAACCACTACTACTACTACTACTAAAAGAACAACCACTACTACTACTACAAGAACAACCACTACTACTACTAGTACTACTACTACTACTACTACTACTACAAGAACAACCACTAATACTTCTAAAAGTACAGCCACAACTACTACTACAAGAATAACCCCTACTACTGCTACAAGAACAACCACTGCTTCTCCTACTACTCCTTATACTACAAGAACAAACACTACTACTAGTAGTATTACAAGAAAAACCACTACTACTACTACAAGAACAACTGCTACTAATACTATTACAAGTACAACCACTAATACTACCAGAACAACCACTACTACTACTACAAGAGAAACCACTACTGCTACTACAGGAACAACCACTACTACTATTACTAGTATTACAACAACAACCAGTACTACCATTACAAGAACAAACACTACTATTTCCAGAAGTAAAACCACTACTACTACTGTTACTACAAGAACAACCAGCACCACTACTACTACTACAAGAACAACCACTACTACTACTACAAGAACAACCACTACAACTACCACTACTACAACTACAAGAACAACCACCACTACAACAACAAATACTACTACTACAAGAGAAACCACTTCTACTACTACTACTACTACAAGAACAACCACTACTACTACTACAAGAACAACCACTACAACTACCACTACTACAACTACAAGAACAACCACTACTACTACAAGAACAACCACCACTACTACTACTTCTACAAGAACAACCACTACTACTACTACAAGAACAACCGCCACTACTACTACTACTACTACTACAAGATCAACCACTACTACTACTACTACTTCTACAAGTAGAACCACTACTACTACTAAAACAACAACCACTACTACTACTACAAGAACAACCACTACTACTACTACAAGTATTACAAGAAAAACCACTACTACTACTACAAGAACAACCACTACTACTTCTACAAGAACAACCACTACAACTACCACTACTACAACTACAAGAACAACCACTACTACTACAAGAACAACCACCACTACTACTACTGCTACTACAAGAACAACCGCTACTACTACTACTACTACTACTACAAGAACAACCACTACTACTTCTACAAGAACAACCACTACTTCTCCTACTACTACTACTACTACTACAAGAACAACCACTAATACTACTACTACTAAAAGAACAACCACTACTACTACTACAAGAACAACCACTACTACTACGAGTACTACTACTACTACTACTACTACTACAAGAACAACCACTACTACTACTACAAGTACAACCACGACTACTACTACTACTACAAGAACAACCACTACTACTACTACTACTACTACAAGTAGAACCACTACTACTACTAAAACAACAACCACTACTACTACTACAAGAACAACCACTACTACTACTACAAGTATTACAAGAAAAACCACTACTACTACTACAAGAACAACCACTACTACTTCTACAAGAACAACCACTACAACTACCATTACTACAACTACAAGAACAACCACTACTACTACAAGAACAACCAACACTACTACTACTGCTACTACAAGAACAACCGCTACTACTACTACTACTACTACTACAAGAATAACCACTACTACTTCTACAAGAACAACCACTACTTCTCCTACTACTACTACTACTACTACAAGAACAACCACTACTACTACTACTACTAAAAGAACAACCACTACTACTACTACAAGAACAACCACTACTACTACTAGTACTACTACTACTACTACAAGAACAACCACTACTACTTCTAAAAGTACAGCCACAACTACTACTACAAGAATAACCCCTACTACTGCTACAAGAACAACCACTGCTTCTCCTACGACTCCTTATACTAGAAGAACAAACACTACTACTAGTAGTATTACAAGAAAAACCACTACTACTACTACAAGAACAACTGCTACTAATACTATTACAAGTACAACCACTAATACTACCAGAACAACCACTACTACTACTACAAGAGAAACCACTACTGCTACTACAGGAACAACCACTACTACTATTACTAGTATTACAACAACAACCAGTACTACCATTACAAGAACAAACACTACTATTTCCAGAAGTAAAACCACTACTACTACTGTTACTACAAGAACAACCAGCACCACTACTACTACTACAAGAACAACCACTACTACTACTACAGGAACAACCACTACAACTACCACTACTACAACTACAAGAACAACCACCACTACAACAACAAATACTACTACTACAAGAGAAACCACTACTACTACTACTACTACTACTACTACAAGAACAACCACTACTACTACTACTACAAGAACAACCACTACAACTACCACTACTACAACTACAAGAACAACCACTACTACTACAAGAACAACCACCACTACTACTACTTCTACAAGAACAACCACTACTACTACTACAAGAACAACCGCCACTACTACTACTACTACTACTACAAGATCAACCACTACTACTACTACTACTACTTCTACAAGTAGAACCACTACTACTACTGAAACAACAACCACTACTACTACTACAAGAACAACCACTACTACTACTACAAGTATTACAAGAAAAACCACTACTACTACTACAAGAACAACCACTACTACTTCTACAAGAACAACCACTACAACTACCACTACTACAACTACAAGAACAACCACTACTACTACAAGAACAACCACCACTACTACTACTGCTACTACAAGAACAACCGCTACTACTACTACTACTACTACAAGAACAACCACTACTACTTCTACAAGAACAACCACTACTTCTCCTACTACTACTACTACTACTACTACAAGAACAACCACTAATACTACTACTACTAAAAGAACAACCACTACTACTACTACAAGAACAACCACTACTACTACTAGTACTACTACTACTACTACTACAAGAACAACCACTACTACTACTACAAGTACAACCACGACTACTACTACTACTACAAGAACAACCACTACTACTACTACTACTACTACAAGTAGAACCACTACTACTACTAAAACAACAACCACTACTACTACTACAAGAACAACCACTACTACTACTACAAGTATTACAAGAAAAACCACTACTACTACTACAAGAACAACCACTACTACTTCTACAAGAACAACCACTACAACTACCATTACTACAACTACAAGAACAACCACTACTACTACAAGAACAACCACCACTACTACTACTGCTACTACAAGAACAACCGCTACTACTACTACTACTACTACAAGAACAACCACTACTACTTCTACAAGAACAACCACTACTTCTCCTACTACTACTACTACTACTACAAGAACAACCACTACTACTACTACTACTACTAAAAGAACAACCACTACTACTACTACAAGAACAACCACTACTACTACTAGTACTACTACTACTACTACTACTACTACAAGAACAACCACTACTACTTCTAAAAGTACAGCCACAACTACTACTACAAGAATAACCAATACTACTGCTACAAGAACAACCACTGCTTCTCCTACTACTCCTTATACTACAAGAACAAACACTACTACTAGTAGTATTACAAGAAAAACCACTACTACTACTACAAGAACAACTGCTACTAATACTATTACAAGTACAACCACTACTACTACCAGAACAACCACTACTACTACTACAAGAGAAACCACTACTGCTACTACAGGAACAACCACTACTACTATTACTAGTATTACAACAATAACCAGTACTACCATTACAAGAACAAACACTACTATTTCCAGAAGTAAAACCACTACTACTACTGTTACTACAAGAACAACCAGCACCACTACTACTACTACAAGAACAACCACTACTACTGCTACAGGAACAACCACTACAACTACCACTACTACAACTACAAGAACAACCACCACTACAACAACAAATACTACTACTACAAGAGAAACCACTTCTACTACTACTACTACTACTACAAGAACAACCACTACTACTACTACTACAAGAACAACCACTACAACTACCACTACTACAACTACAAGAACAACCACTACTACTACAAGAACAACCACCACTACTACTACTTCTACAAGAACAACCACTACTACTACTACAAGAACAACCGCCACTACTATTACTACTACTACTACTACAAGATCAACCACTACTACTACTACTACTACTTCTACAAGTAGAACCACTACTACTACTAAAACAACAACCACTACTACTACTACAAGAACAACCACTACTACTACTACAAGTATTACAAGAAAAACCACTACTACTACTACAAGAACAACCACTACTACTTCTACAAGAACAACCACTACAACTACCACTACTACAACTACAAGAACAACCACTACTACTACAAGAACAACCACCACTACTACTACTGCTACTACAAGAACAACCGCTACTACTACTACCACTACTACAAGAACAACCACTACTACTTCTACAAGAACAACCACTACTTCTCCTACTACTACTACTACTACTACTACAAGAACAACCACTAATACTACTACTACTAAAAGAACAAACACTACTACTACTACAAGAACAACCACTACTACTACTACTACTACTACTACTACTACAAGAACAACCACTACTACTACAAGTACAACCACGACTACTACTACTACTACAAGAACAACCACTACTACTACTACTACTACTACAAGTAGAACCACTACTACTACTAAAACAACAACCACTACTACTACTACAAGAACAACCACTACTACTACTACAAGTATTACAAGAAAAACCACTACTACTACTGCAAGAACAACCACTACTACTTCTACAAGAACAACCACTACAACTACCATTACTACAACTACAAGAACAACCACTACTACTACAAGAACAACCACCACTACTACTACTGCTACTACAAGAACAACCGCTACTACTACTACTACTACTACAAGAACAACCACTACTACTTCTACAAGAACAACCACTACTTCTCCTACTACTACTACTACTACAAGAACAACCACTACTACTACTACTACTAAAAGAACAACCACTACTACTACTACAAGAACAACCACTACTACTACTAGTACTACTACTACTACTACTACTACAAGAACAACCACTAATACTTCTAAAAGTACAGCCACAACTACTACTACAAGAATAACCCCTACTACTGCTACAAGAACAACCACTGCTTCTCCTACTACTCCTTATACTACAAGAACAAACACTACTACTAGTAGTATTACAAGAAAAACCACTACTACTACTACAAGAACAACTGCTACTAATACTATTACAAGTACAACCACTAATACTACCAGAACAACCACTACTACTACTACAAGAGAAACCACTACTGCTACTACAGGAACAACCACTACTACTATTACTAGTATTACAACAACAACCAGTACTACCATTACAAGAACAAACACTACTATTTCCAGAAGTAAAACCACTACTACTACTGTTACTACAAGAACAACCAGCACCACTACTACTACTACAAGAACAACCACTACTACTACTACAAGAACAACCACTACAACTACCACTACTACAACTACAAGAACAACCACCACTACAACAACAAATACTACTACTACAAGAGAAACCACTTCTACTACTACTACTACTACAAGAACAACCACTACTACTACTACAAGAACAACCACTACAACTACCACTACTACAACTACAAGAACAACCACTACTACTACAAGAACAACCACCACTACTACTACTTCTACAAGAACAACCACTACTACTACTACAAGAACAACCGCCACTACTACTACTACTACTACTACAAGATCAACCACTACTACTACTACTACTTCTACAAGTAGAACCACTACTACTACTAAAACAACAACCACTACTACTACTACAAGAACAACCACTACTACTACTACAAGTATTACAAGAAAAACCACTACTACTACTACAAGAACAACCACTACTACTTCTACAAGAACAACCACTACAACTACCACTACTACAACTACAAGAACAACCACTACTACTACAAGAACAACCACCACTACTACTACTGCTACTACAAGAACAACCGCTACTACTACTACTACTACTACTACAAGAACAACCACTACTACTTCTACAAGAACAACCACTACTTCTCCTACTACTACTACTACTACTACAAGAACAACCACTAATACTACTACTACTAAAAGAACAACCACTACTACTACTACAAGAACAACCACTACTACTACGAGTACTACTACTACTACTACTACTACAAGAACAACCACTACTACTACTACAAGTACAACCACGACTACTACTACTACTACAAGAACAACCACTACTACTACTACTACTACTACAAGTAGAACCACTACTACTACTAAAACAACAACCACTACTACTACTACAAGAACAACCACTACTACTACTACAAGTATTACAAGAAAAACCACTACTACTACTACAAGAACAACCACTACTACTTCTACAAGAACAACCACTACAACTACCATTACTACAACTACAAGAACAACCACTACTACTACAAGAACAACCAACACTACTACTACTGCTACTACAAGAACAACCGCTACTACTACTACTACTACTACTACAAGAATAACCACTACTACTTCTACAAGAACAACCACTACTTCTCCTACTACTACTACTACTACTACAAGAACAACCACTACTACTACTACTACTAAAAGAACAACCACTACTACTACTACAAGAACAACCACTACTACTACTAGTACTACTACTACTACTACAAGAACAACCACTACTACTTCTAAAAGTACAGCCACAACTACTACTACAAGAATAACCCCTACTACTGCTACAAGAACAACCACTGCTTCTCCTACGACTCCTTATACTAGAAGAACAAACACTACTACTAGTAGTATTACAAGAAAAACCACTACTACTACTACAAGAACAACTGCTACTAATACTATTACAAGTACAACCACTAATACTACCAGAACAACCACTACTACTACTACAAGAGAAACCACTACTGCTACTACAGGAACAACCACTACTACTATTACTAGTATTACAACAACAACCAGTACTACCATTACAAGAACAAACACTACTATTTCCAGAAGTAAAACCACTACTACTACTGTTACTACAAGAACAACCAGCACCACTACTACTACTACAAGAACAACCACTACTACTACTACAGGAACAACCACTACAACTACCACTACTACAACTACAAGAACAACCACCACTACAACAACAAATACTACTACTACAAGAGAAACCACTACTACTACTACTACTACTACTACTACAAGAACAACCACTACTACTACTACTACAAGAACAACCACTACAACTACCACTACTACAACTACAAGAACAACCACTACTACTACAAGAACAACCACCACTACTACTACTTCTACAAGAACAACCACTACTACTACTACAAGAACAACCGCCACCACTACTACTACTACTACTACAAGATCAACCACTACTACTACTACTACTACTTCTACAAGTAGAACCACTACTACTACTGAAACAACAACCACTACTACTACTACAAGAACAACCACTACTACTACTACAAGTATTACAAGAAAAACCACTACTACTACTACAAGAACAACCACTACTACTTCTACAAGAACAACCACTACAACTACCACTACTACAACTACAAGAACAACCACTACTACTACAAGAACAACCACCACTACTACTACTGCTACTACAAGAACAACCGCTACTACTACTACTACTACTACAAGAACAACCACTACTACTTCTACAAGAACAACCACTACTTCTCCTACTACTACTACTACTACTACTACAAGAACAACCACTAATACTACTACTACTAAAAGAACAACCACTACTACTACTACAAGAACAACCACTACTACTACTAGTACTACTACTACTACTACTACAAGAACAACCACTACTACTACTACAAGTACAACCACGACTACTACTACTACTACAAGAACAACCACTACTACTACTACTACTACTACAAGTAGAACCACTACTACTACTAAAACAACAACCACTACTACTACTACAAGAACAACCACTACTACTACTACAAGTATTACAAGAAAAACCACTACTACTACTACAAGAACAACCACTACTACTTCTACAAGAACAACCACTACAACTACCATTACTACAACTACAAGAACAACCACTACTACTACAAGAACAACCACCACTACTACTACTGCTACTACAAGAACAACCGCTACTACTACTACTACTACTACAAGAACAACCACTACTACTTCTACAAGAACAACCACTACTTCTCCTACTACTACTACTACTACTACAAGAACAACCACTACTACTACTACTACTACTAAAAGAACAACCACTACTACTACTACAAGAACAACCACTACTACTACTAGTACTACTACTACTACTACTACTACTACAAGAACAACCACTACTACTTCTAAAAGTACAGCCACAACTACTACTACAAGAATAACCAATACTACTGCTACAAGAACAACCACTGCTTCTCCTACTACTCCTTATACTACAAGAACAAACACTACTACTAGTAGTATTACAAGAAAAACCACTACTACTACTACAAGAACAACTGCTACTAATACTATTACAAGTACAACCACTACTACTACCAGAACAACCACTACTACTACTACAAGAGAAACCACTACTGCTACTACAGGAACAACCACTACTACTATTACTAGTATTACAACAATAACCAGTACTACCATTACAAGAACAAACACTACTATTTCCAGAAGTAAAACCACTACTACTACTGTTACTACAAGAACAACCAGCACCACTACTACGACTACAAGAACAACCACTACTACTACTACAAGAACAACCACTACAACTACCACTACTACAACTACAAGAACAACCACCACTACAACAACAAATACTACTACTACAAGAGAAACCACTACTACTACTACTACTACTACTACTACTACAAGAACAACCACTACTACTACTACTACAAGAACAACCACTACAACTACCACTACTACAACTACAAGAACAACCACTACTACTACAAGAACAACCACCACTACTACTACTTCTACAAGAACAACCACTACTACTACTACAAGAACAAGCGCCACTACTACTACTACTACTACAAGATCAACCACTACTACTACTACTACTTCTACAAGTAGAACCACTACTACTACTGAAACAACAACCACTACTACTACTACAAGAACAACCACTACTACTTCTACAAGAACAACCACTACAACTACCACTACTACAACTACAAGAACAACCACTACTACTACAAGAACAACCACCACTACTACTACTGCTACTACAAGAACAACCGCTACTACTACTACTACTACTACAAGAACAACCACTACTACTTCTACAAGAACAACCACTACTTCTCCTACTACTACTACTACTACTACTACTACTACAAGAACAACCACTAATACTACTACTACTAAAAGAACAACCACTACTACTACTACAAGAACAACCACTACTACTACTAGTACTACTACTACTACTACTACTACAAGAACAACCACTACTACTACTACAAGTACAACCACGACTACTACTACTACTACAAGAACAACCACTACTACTACTACTACTACTACAAGTAGAACCACTACTACTACTAAAACAACAACCACTACTACTACTACAAGAACAACCACTACTACTACTACAAGTATTACAAGAAAAACCACTACTACTACTACAAGAACAACCACTACTACTTCTACAAGAACAACCACTACAACTACCATTACTACAACTACAAGAACAACCACTACTACTACAAGAACAACCACCACTACTACTACTGCTACTACAAGAACAACCGCTACTACTACTACTACTACTACAAGAACAACCACTACTACTTCTACAAGAACAACCACTACTTCTCCTACTACTACTACTACTACTACAAGAACAACCACTACTACTACTACTACTAAAAGAACAACCACTACTACTACTACAAGAACAACCACTACTACTACTAGTACTACTACTACTGCTACTACTACTACTACAAGAACAACCACTACTACTTCTAAAAGTACAGCCACAACTACTACTACAAGAATAACCCCTACTACTGCTACAAGAACAACCACTGCTTCTCCTACTACTCCTTATACTACAAGAACAAACACTACTACTAGTAATATTACAAGAAAAACCACTACTACTACTACAAGAACAACTGCTACTAATACTATTACAAGTACAACCACTACTACTACCAGAACAACCACTACTACTACTACAAGAGAAACCACTACTGCTACTACAGGAACAACCACTACTACTATTACTAGTATTACAACAACAACCAGTACTACCATTACAAGAACAAACACTACTATTTCCAGAAGTAAAACCACTACTACTACTGTTACTACAAGAACAACCAGCACCACTACTACTACTACAAGAACAACCACTACTACTACTACAGGAACAACCACTACAACTACCACTACTACAACTACAAGAACAACCACCACTACAACAACAAATACTACTACTACAAGAGAAACCACTTCTACTACTACTACTACTACTACAAGAACAACCACTACTACTACTACTACAAGAACAACCACTACAACTACCACTACTACAACTACAAGAACAACCACTACTACTACAAGAACAACCACCACTACTACTACTTCTACAAGAACAACCACTACTACTACTACAAGAACAACCGCCACCACTACTACTACTACTACTACAAGATCAACCACTACTACTACTACTACTACTTCTACAAGTAGAACCACTACTACTACTAAAACAACAACCACTACTACTACTACAAGAACAACCACTACTACTACTACAAGAACAACCACTACAACTACCACTACTACAACTACAAGAACAACCACCACTACAACAACAAATACTACTACTACAAGAGAAACCACTTCTACTACTACTACTACTACAAGAACAACCACTACTACTACTACAAGAACAACCACTACAACTACCACTACTACAACTACAAGAACAACCACTACTACTACAAGAACAACCACCACTACTACTACTTCTACAAGAACAACCACTACTACTACTACAAGAACAACCGCCACTACTACTACTACTACTACTACAAGATCAACCACTACTACTACTACTACTTCTACAAGTAGAACCACTACTACTACTAAAACAACAACCACTACTACTACTACAAGAACAACCACTACTACTACTACAAGTATTACAAGAAAAACCACTACTACTACTACAAGAACAACCACTACTACTTCTACAAGAACAACCACTACAACTACCACTACTACAACTACAAGAACAACCACTACTACTACAAGAACAACCACCACTACTACTACTGCTACTACAAGAACAACCGCTACTACTACTACTACTACTACTACAAGAACAACCACTACTACTTCTACAAGAACAACCACTACTTCTCCTACTACTACTACTACTACTACAAGAACAACCACTAATACTACTACTACTAAAAGAACAACCACTACTACTACTACAAGAACAACCACTACTACTACGAGTACTACTACTACTACTACTACAAGAACAACCACTACTACTACTACAAGTACAACCACGACTACTACTACTACTACAAGAACAACCACTACTACTACTACTACTACTACAAGTAGAACCACTACTACTACTAAAACAACAACCACTACTACTACTACAAGAACAACCACTACTACTACTACAAGTATTACAAGAAAAACCACTACTACTACTACAAGAACAACCACTACTACTTCTACAAGAACAACCACTACAACTACCATTACTACAACTACAAGAACAACCACTACTACTACAAGAACAACCAACACTACTACTACTGCTACTACAAGAACAACCGCTACTACTACTACTACTAGTACTACAAGAACAACCACTACTACTTCTACAAGAACAACCACTACTTCTCCTACTACTACTACTACTACTACAAGAACAACCACTACTACTACTACTACTAAAAGAACAACCACTACTACTACTACAAGAACAACCACTACTACTACTAGTACTACTACTACTACTACAAGAACAACCACTACTACTTCTAAAAGTACAGCCACAACTACTACTACAAGAATAACCCCTACTACTGCTACAAGAACAACCACTGCTTCTCCTACGACTCCTTATACTACAAGAACAAACACTACTACTAGTAGTATTACAAGAAAAACCACTACTACTACTACAAGAACAACTGCTACTAATACTATTACAAGTACAAACACTAATACTACCAGAACAACCACTACTACTACTACAAGAGAAACCACTACTGCTACTACAGGAACAACCACTACTACTATTACTAGTATTACAACAACAACCAGTACTACCATTACAAGAACAAACACTACTATTTCCAGAAGTAAAACCACTACTACTACTGTTACTACAAGAACAACCAGCACCACTACTACTACTACAAGAACAACCACTACTACTACTACAGGAACAACCACTACAACTACCACTACTACAACTACAAGAACAACCACCACTACAACAACAAATACTACTACTACAAGAGAAACCACTACTACTACTACTACTACTACTACTACAAGAACAACCACTACTACTACTACTACAAGAACAACCACTACAACTACCACTACTACAACTACAAGAACAACCACTACTACTACAAGAACAACCACCACTACTACTACTTCTACAAGAACAACCACTACTACTACTACAAGAACAACCGCCACTACTACTACTACTACTACTACAAGATCAACCACTACTACTACTACTACTACTTCTACAAGTAGAACCACTACTACTACTGAAACTACAACCACTACTACTACTACAAGAACAACCACTACTACTACTACAAGTATTACAAGAAAAACCACTACTACTACTACAAGAACAACCACTACTACTTCTACAAGAACAACCACTACAACTACCACTACTACAACTACAAGAACAACCACTACTACTACAAGAACAACCACCACTACTACTACTGCTACTACAAGAACAACCGCTACTACTACTACTACTACTACAAGAACAACCACTACTACTTCTACAAGAACAACCACTACTTCTCCTACTACTACTACTACTACTACTACAAGAACAACCACTAATACTACTACTACTAAAACAACAACCACTACTACTACTACAAGAACAACCACTACTACTACTAGTACTACTACTACTACTACTACAAGAACAACCACTACTACTACTACAAGTACAACCACGACTACTACTACTACTACAAGAACAACCACTACTACTACTACTACTACTACAAGTAGAACCACTACTACTACTAAAACAACAACCACTACTACTACTACAAGAACAACCACTACTACTACTACAAGTATTACAAGAAAAACCACTACTACTACTACAAGAACAACCACTACTACTTCTACAAGAACAACCACTACAACTACCATTACTACAACTACAAGAACAACCACTACTACTACAAGAACAACCACCACTACTACTACTGCTACTACAAGAACAACCGCTACTACTACTACTACTACTACAAGAACAACCACTACTACTTCTACAAGAACAACCACTACTTCTCCTACTACTACTACTACTACTACAAGAACAACCACTACTACTACTACTACTAAAAGAACAACCACTACTACTACTACAAGAACAACCACTACTACTACTAGTACTACTACTACTACTACTACTACTACAAGAACAACCACTACTACTTCTAAAAGTACAGCCACAACTACTACTACAAGAATAACCCCTACTACTGCTACAAGAACAACCACTGCTTCTCCTACTACTCCTTATACTACAAGAACAAACACTACTACTAGTAGTATTACAAGAAAAACCACTACTACTACTACAAGAACAACTGCTACTAATACTATTACAAGTACAACCACTACTACTACCAGAACAACCACTACTACTACTACAAGAGAAACCACTACTGCTACTACAGGAACAACCACTACTACTATTACTAGTATTACAACAATAACCAGTACTACCATTACAAGAACAAACACTACTATTTCCAGAAGTAAAACCACTACTACTACTGTTACTACAAGAACAACCAGCACCACTACTACGACTACAAGAACAACCACTACTACTACTACAAGAACAACCACTACAACTACCACTACTACAACTACAAGAACAACCACCACTACAACAACAAATACTACTACTACAAGAGAAACCACTACTACTACTACTACTACTACTACTACAAGAACAACCACTACTACTACTACTACAAGAACAACCACTACAACTACCACTACTACAACTACAAGAACAACCACTACTACTACAAGAACAACCACCACTACTACTACTTCTACAAGAACAACCACTACTACTACTACAAGAACAACCGCCACTACTACTACTACTACTACTACAAGATCAACCACTACTACTACTACTACTTCTACAAGTAGAACCACTACTACTACTGAAACAACAACCACTACTACTACTACAAGAACAACCACTACTACTACTACAAGTATTACAAGAAAAACCACTACTACTACTACAAGAACAACCACTACTACTTCTACAAGAACAACCACTACAACTACCACTACTACAACTACAAGAACAACCACTACTACTACAAGAACAACCACCACTACTACTACTGCTACTACAAGAACAACCGCTACTACTACTACTACTACTACAAGAACAACCACTACTACTTCTACAAGAACAACCACTACTTCTCCTACTACTACTACTACTACTACTACTACAAGAACAACCACTAATACTACTACTACTAAAAGAACAACCACTACTACTACTACAAGAACAACCACTACTACTACTAGTACTACTACTACTACTACTACTACAAGAACAACCACTACTACTACTACAAGTACAACCACGACTACTACTACTACTACAAGAACAACCACTACTACTACTACTACTACAAGTAGAACCACTACTACTACTAAAACAACAACCACTACTACTACTACAAGAACAACCACTACTACTACTACAAGTATTACAAGAAAAACCACTACTACTACTACAAGAACAACCACTACTACTTCTACAAGAACAACCACTACAACTACCATTACTACAACTACAAGAACAACCACTACTACTACAAGAACAACCACCACTACTACTACTGCTACTACAAGAACAACCGCTACTACTACTACTACTACTACTACAAGAACAACCACTACTACTTCTACAAGAACAACCACTACTTCTCCTACTACTACTACTACTACTACAAGAACAACCACTACTACTACTACTACTAAAAGAACAACCACTACTACTACTACAAGAACAACCACTACTACTACTAGTACTACTACTACTGCTACTACTACTACTACAAGAACAACCACTACTACTTCTAAAAGTACAGCCACAACTACTACTACAAGAATAACCCCTACTACTGCTACAAGAACAACCACTGCTTCTCCTACTACTCCTTATACTACAAGAACAAACACTACTACTAGTAATATTACAAGAAAAACCACTACTACTACTACAAGAACAACTGCTACTAATACTATTACAAGTACAACCACTACTACTACCAGAACAACCACTACTACTACTACAAGAGAAACCACTACTGCTACTACAGGAACAACCACTACTACTATTACTAGTATTACAACAACAACCAGTACTACCATTACAAGAACAAACACTACTATTTCCAGAAGTAAAACCACTACTACTACTGTTACTACAAGAACAACCAGCACCACTACTACTACTACAAGAACAACCACTACTACTACTACAGGAACAACCACTACAACTACCACTACTACAACTACAAGAACAACCACCACTACAACAACAAATACTACTACTACAAGAGAAACCACTTCTACTACTACTACTACTACTACAAGAACAACCACTACTACTACTACTACAAGAACAACCACTACAACTACCACTACTACAACTACAAGAACAACCACTACTACTACAAGAACAACCACCACTACTACTACTTCTACAAGAACAACCACTACTACTACTACAAGAACAACCGCCACTACTACTACTACTACTACTACAAGATCAACCACTACTACTACTACTACTACTTCTACAAGTAGAACCACTACTACTACTAAAACAACAACCACTACTACTACTACAAGAACAACCACTACTACTACTACAAGTATTACAAGAAAAACCACTACTACTACTACAAGAACAACCACTACTACTTCTACAAGAACAACCACTACAACTACCACTACTACAACTACAAGAACAACCACTACTACTACAAGAACAACCACCACTACTACTACTGCTACTACAAGAACAACCGCTACTACTACTACTACTACTACAAGAACAACCACTACTACTTCTACAAGAACAACCACTACTTCTCCTACTACTACTACTACTACTACTACTACTACAAGAACAACCACTAATACTACTACTACTAAAAGAACAACCACTACTACTACTACAAGAACAACCACTACTACTACTAGTACTACTACTACTACTACTACTACAAGAACAACCACTACTACTACTACAAGTACAACCACGACTACTACTACTACTACAAGAACAACCACTACTACTACTACTACTACTACTACAAGTAGAACCACTACTACTACTAAAACAACAACCACTACTACTACTACAAGAACAACCACTACTACTACTACAAGTATTACAAGAAAAACCACTACTACTACTACAAGAACAACCACTACTACTTCTACAAGAACAACCACTACAACTACCATTACTACAACTACAAGAACAACCACTACTACTACAAGAACAACCACCACTACTACTACTGCTACTACAAGAACAACCGCTACTACTACTACTACTACTACAAGAACAACCACTACTACTTCTACAAGAACAACCACTACTTCTCCTACTACTACTACTACTACAACAAGAACAACCACTACTACTACTACTACTACTAAAAGAACAACCACTACTACTACTACAAGAACAACCACTACTACTACTAGTACTACTACTACTACTACTACTACAAGAACAACCACTACTACTTCTAAAAGTACAGCCACAACTACTACTACAAGAATAACCCCTACTACTGCTACAAGAACAACCACTGCTTCTCCTACTACTCCTTATACTACAAGAACAAACACTACTACTAGTAGTATTACAAGAAAAACCACTACTACTACTACAAGAACAACTGCTACTAATACTATTACAAGTACAACCACTACTACTACCAGAACAACCACTACTACTACTACAAGAGAAACCACTACTGCTACTACAGGAACAACCACTACTACTATTACTAGTATTACAACAACAACCAGTACTACCATTACAAGAACAAACACTACTATTTCCAGAATTAAAACCACTACTACTACTGTTACTACACGAACAACCAGCACCACTACTACTACTACAAGAACAACCACTACTACTACTACAAGAACAACCACTACAACTACCACTACTACAACTACAAGAACAACCACCACTACAACAACAAATACTACTACTACAAGAGAAACCACTTCTACTACTACTACTACTACAAGAACAACCACTACTACTACTACAAGAACAACCACTACAACTACCACTACTACAACTACAAGAACAACCACTACTACTACAAGAACAACCACCACTACTACTACTTCTACAAGAACAACCACTACTACTACTACAAGAACAACCGCCACTACTACTACTACTACTACTAAAACATCAACCACTACTACTACTACTACTTCTACAAGTAGAACCACTACTACTACTAAAACAACAACCACTACTACTACTACAAGAACAACCACTACTACTACTACAAGTATTACAAGAAAAACCACTACTACTACTACAAGAACAACCACTACTACTTCTACAAGAACAACCACTACAACTACCACTACTACAACTACAAGAACAACCACTACTACTACAAGAACAACCACCACTACTACTACTGCTACTACAAGAACAACCGCTACTACTACTACTACTACTACAAGAACAACCACTACTACTTCTACAAGAACAACCACTACTTCTCCTACTACTACTACTACTACTACAAGAACAACCACTACTACTACTACTACTACTAAAAGAACAACCACTACTACTACTACAAGAACAACCACTACTACTAGTAGTACTACTACTACTACTACTACTACAAGAACAACCACTACTACTTCTAAAAGTACAGCCACAACTACTACTACAAGAATAACCCCTACTACTGCTACAAGAACAACCACTGCTTCTCCTACTACTCCTTATACTACAAGAACAAACACTACTACTAGTAGTATTACAAGAAAAACCACTACTACTACTACAAGAACAACTGCTACTAATACTATTACAAGTACAACCACTACTACTACCAGAACAACCACTACTACTACTACAAGAGAAACCACTACTGCTACTACAGGAACAACCACTACTACTATTACTAGTATTACAACAACAACCAGTACTACCATTACAAGAACAAACACTACTATTTCCAGAAGTAAAACCACTACTACTACTGTTACTACAAGAACAACCAGCACCACTACTACTACTACAAGAACAACCACTACTACTACTACAGGAACAACCACTACAACTACCACTACTACAACTACAAGAACAACCACCACTACAACAACAAATACTACTACTACAAGAGAAACCACTTCTACTACTACTACTACTACTACAAGAACAACCACTACTACAAGAACAACCACTACAACTACCACTACTACAACTACAAGAACAACCACTACTACTACAAGAACAACCACCACTACTACTACTTCTACAAGAACAACCACTACTACTACTACAAGAACAACCGCTACTACTACTACTACTACTACAAGATCAACCACTACTACTACTACTACTACAACTAGAACCACTACTACTACTAAAACAACAACCACTACTACTACTACAAGAACAACCACTACTACTACTACAAGTACTACAAAAAAAACCATTACTACTACTACAAGAACAACCACTACTACTTCTACAAGAACAACCACTACAACTACCACTACTACAACTACAAGAACAACCACTACTACTACAAGAACAACCACCACTACTACTACTGCTACTACAAGAACAACCGCTACTACTACTACTACTACTACAAGAACAACCACTACTACTTCTACAAGAACAACCACTACTTCTCCTACTACTACTACTACTACAAGAACAACCACTACTACTACTACTACTAAAAGAACAACCACTACTACTACTACAAGAACAACCACTACTACTACTAGTACTACTACTACTACTACTACTACTACTACTACAAGAACAACCACTACTACTTCTAAAAGTACAGCCACAACTACTACTACAAGAATAACCCCTACTACTGCTACAAGAACAACCACTGCTTCTCCTCCTACTACTTCTACTACAAGAACAACCACTACTACTAGTAGTATTACAAGAAAAACCACTACTACTACTACAAGAACATCTGCTACTAATGCTATTACAAGTACAACCACTACTACTACCAGAACAACCACTACTACTACTACAAGAGAAACCACTACTACTACTACTACACGAACAACCACTATTACTATTACTAGTATTACAACAACAACCAGTACTACCATTACAAAAACAAACACTACTATTTCCAGAAGTAAAACCACTACTACTACTGCTACTACAAGAACAACCAGCACCACTACTACTACTACAAGAACAACCACTACTACTACTACAAGAACAACCACTACTACTTAGTATTACAACAACAACCAGCACTACCACTACAAGAACAAACACTACTACATCCAGAAGTGAAACCACTACTACTACTACTACAAGAACAACCACCACCACTACTACGACTACTACTACAAGAACAACCACTACTACTACTACAAGAACAACCACCACTACTTCTACTAGTATTACAAGAACAACCCCTACTACTACTACAAGAACAACAGCTACTACTAATAATACTACCACACGTACAACCACTACTACTACAACAACAACAAATACTACTACTACAAGAGAAACCACTACATCTACTACTACTACTACAAGAACAACCACTACTACTACTACAAGAAAAACCACTGCTTCTCCTACTACTACTATTACAAGAACAACCACTACTACTACTACAAGAACAACCTCCACTACTAATACTAGAACAACCACTACTACTACTACTACTACTACTACTTCTACTACTACTACTTCTACTACTCCTACTACAAGAACAACCACTACTACTAATACTAATACTACTATTACAAGGACAACCACTACGATTACTACAACTAGAACCACTACAACTACTACAAGAACAACCACTACTACTACTACTACTACTACTACAAGAACAACCACTAATACTAATACAAGAACAACCACTACTTCTACTACTTCAAGAACAAGCACTACCACTACTACTACAAGAACTACCACTACTACTACTACAAGAACAACCACTGCTTCTCCTACTACTACTACTTCAAGAACAACCACTACTACTTCTACAAGATCAACCACTCCATCTCCTACTACTACTACTACAAGAACAACCACTACTACTACTACAAGAACGACCACCACTACTACTACTACTGCAAGAACAACCTTTACTACTACTACAAGAACAACCACAGCTACTACTTAAAGAACAACCACGGCTTCTCCTAATACTACTACTACGAGAATAACCACTATTACTACTACAAGAACAACCACCACTACTACTACTACTACTACAAGAAAAACCTCTACTATTAATACACGGGCAACCACCACTTCTACTACTACTGCTACTACAAGAACAAACACTACTACTAATACAAGAACGACCACTACTACTACTGCTACTACCAGTAGACCCACTACTACTATTACAAGAACAACCACTACTACTACTACTAGTATTACAAGAACAACCACTTCTAATACTACAAGTACAAACACCACTACTACTACAAGAACAACCCCTACTACTACTACAAGAACAACCACTGCTTCTCCTACTACTACTACTACAAGAACAACCACTACTTCTACTACTACAAGAACAACCACCACCACTACTACTAATACTACTACTACTACTACAAGATCAACCACTACCACTTCGACAAGAACAACCACTACTACTTGTACTAGTATTACAAGAACAACCACTACTACTATTACAAGAACAACCACTACTACTACTACAAGTATTACAAGAAAAGCCACTACTACGACTACAAGAACAACCACTACTACTTCTACATGAACAACCACTACAACTACCACTACTACAACTACCAGAACAACGACTACTACTACAATAACAACCACCACTACTACTACTGCTACTACAAAAACAACTACTACTACTTCTACAAGAACAACCACTACTTCTACTACTACTACTACTACTACTACTACAAGAACAACCACTACTACTACTACAAGAACAACCACTACTAGTACTACTACTACTACTAATACAAGAACAACCACTACTACTACTACTACTACAAGAACAACCAATACTACTAATACAAATACAACCACTACTACTACTACTAATACAACTACAAGAACAACCAACTACTACTACTACAAGAACAACCACTGATTCTCCTACTACTACTATTACAAGAACAACCACTACTACTACTACAAGATCAAAAACCACTACTACTACCACTACTACTACTACTACTACGACTACTACATGAACAACCAATACTACTACTACTACTACTACAAGAACAACCACTACTACTACTGCTACTACTACTACAAGAACAAACACTACTACTAATACTAGAACAACCACTACTACTACTACTACTACTACTACTGCTACAAGAACAACCACTAATACTAATACAAGAACAACCACTACTACTAATACTAATACTACTATTACAAGGACAACCACTACTATTACTACAAGTAGAGCCATTACAACTACTACAAGAACAACCACTACTACTACTACTACTACTACTACAAGAACAACCACTAATACTAATACAAGAACAACCACTACTATTAGTAGTACTACTACTACTACTACTACTACTACTACAAGAACAACCACTACTACTTCTAAAAGTACAGCCACAACTACTACTACAAGAATAACCCCTACTACTGCTGCAAGAACAACCACTGCTTCTCCTACTAGTACTTCTACTACAAGAACAACCACTACTACTAGTAGTATTACAAGAAAAACCACTACTACTACTACAAGAACATCTGCTACTAATGCTATTACAAGTACAACCACTACTACTACCAGAACAACCACTACTACTACTACAAGAGAAACCACTACTACCACTACAGGAACAACCACTACTACTATTACTAGTATTACAACAACAACCAGTATTACCATTACAAGAACAAACACTACTATTTCCAGAAGTAAAACCACTACTACTACTGCTACTACAAGAACAAACAGCACCACTACTACTACTACAAGAACAACCACTACAACTACCACTACTACAACTACAAGAACAACCACTACTACTACAAGAACAACCACCACTACAACAACAAATACTACTACTACAAGAGAAACCACTACTACTACTACTACTACTACTACAAGAACAACCACTACTACTACTACTACAAGAACAACCACTACAGCTACCACTACTACAACTACAAGAACAACCACTACTACTACAAGAACAACCACCACTACTACTACTTCTAGAAGAACAACCACTACTACTACTACAAGAACAACCGCCACTACTACTACTACTACTACAAGATCAACCACTACTACTACTACTACTACTACTACAAGTAGAACCACTACTACTACTAAAACAACAACCACTACTACTACTACAAGAACAACCACTACTACTACTACAAGTATTACAAGAAAAACCACTACTACTACTACAAGAACAACCACTACTACTACTACAAGAACAACCACTACTACTACTAGTACTACTACTACTACTACTACTACTACAAGAACAACCACTACTACTACTACAAGTACAACCACGACTACTACTACTACTACAAGAACAACCACTACTACTACTACTACTACTACAAGTAGAACCACTACTACTACTAAAACAACAACCACTACTACTACTACAAGAACAACCACTACTACTACTACAAGTATTACAAGAAAAACCACTGCTACAAGAACAACCACTACTACTTCTACAAGAACAACCACTACAACTACCATTACTACAACTACAAGAACAACCACTACTACTACAAGAACAACCAACACTACTACTACTGCTACTACAAGAACAACCGCTACTACTACTACTACTACTACTACAAGAACAACCACTACTACTTCTACAAGAACAACCACTACTTCTCCTCCTCCTACTACTACTACTACAAGAACAACCACTACTACTACTACTACTAAAAGAACAACCACTACTACTACTACAAGAACAACCACTACTAGTACTACTACTACTACTACTACTACTACTACTACAAGAACAACCACTACTACTTCTAAAAGTACAGCCACAACTACTACTACAAGTATAACCCCTACTACTGCTACAAGAACAACCACTGCTTCTCCTACTACTCCTTATACTACAAGAACAAACACTACTACTAGTAGTATTACAAGAAAAACCACTACTACTACTACAAGAACAACTGCTACTAATACTATTACAAGTACAACCACTACTACTACCAGAACAACCACTACTACTACTACAAGAGAAACCACTACTGCTACTACAGGAACAACCACTACTACTATTACTAGTATTACAACAACAACCAGTACTACCATTACAAGAACAAACACTACTATTTCCAGAAGTAAAACCACTACTACTACTGTTACTACAAGAACAAGCAGCACCACTACTACTACTACAAGAACAACCACTACTACTACTACAAGAACAACCACTACAACTACCACTACTACAACTACAAGAACAACCACCACTACAACAACAAATACTACTACTACAAGAGAAACCACTTCTACTACTACTACTACTACTACAAGAACAACCACTACTACTACTACAAGAACAACCACTACAACTACCACTACTACAACTACAAGAACAACCACTACTACTACAAGAACAACCACCACTACTACTACTTCTACAAGAACAACCACTACTACTACTACAAGAACAACCGCTACTACTACTACTACTACTACAAGATCAACCACTACTACTACTACTACTACTACTACAAGATCAACCACTACTACTACTAAAACAACAACCACTACTACTACTACAAGAACAACCACTACTACTACTACAAGTACTACAAAAAAACCCACTACTACTACTACAAGAACAACCACTACTACTTCTACAAGCACAACCACTACAACTACCACTACTACAACTACAAGAACAACCACTACTACTACAAGAACAACCACCACTACTACTACTGCTACTACAAGAACAACCGCTACTACTACTACTACTACTACAAGAACAACCACTACTACTTCTACAAGAACAACCACTACTTCTCCTACTACTACTACTACAACTACAAAAACAACCACTACTACTACTACTACTACTACTAAAAGAACAACCACTACTACTACTACAAGAACAACCACTACTACTACTAGTACTACTACTACTACTACTACTACTACAAGAACAACCACTACTACTTCTAAAAGTACAGCCACAACTACTACTACAAGAATAACCCCTACTACTGCTACAAGAACAACCACTGCTTCTCCTCCTACTACTTCTACTACAAGAACAACCACGACTACTAGTAGTATTACAAGAAAAACCACTACTACTATTACAAGAACAACTGCTACTAATACTATTACAAGTACAACCACTACTACTACCAGAACAACCACTACTACTACTACAAGAGAAACCACTACTACTACTACTACACGAACAACCACTATTACTATTACTAGTATTACAACAACAACCAGTACTACCATTACAAGAACAAACACTACTATTTCCAGAAGTAAAACCACTACTACTACTGCTACTACAAGAACAACCAGCACCACTACTACTACTACAAGAACAACCACTACTACTACTACAAGAACAACCACTACTACTACTACTAGTATTACAACAACAACCAGTACTACCACTACAAGAACAAACACTACTACATCCAGAAGTGAAACCACTACTACTACTACTACAAGAACAACCACCACCACTACTACGACTACTACTACAAGAACAACCACTACTACTACTACAAGAACAACCACCACTACTTCTACTAGTATTACAAGAACAACCCCTACTACTACTACTACAAGAACAACAGCTACTACTAATAATACTACCACACGTACAACCACTACTACTACAACAACAACAAATACTACTACTACAAGAGAAACCACTACATCTACTACTACTACTACAAGAACAACCACTACTACTACTACAAGAAAAACCACTGCTTCTCCTACTACTACTATTACAAGAAAAACCACTACTACTACTACAAGAACAACCTCCACTACTAATACTAGAACAACCACTACTACTACTACTACTACTACTTCTACTACTACTACTTCTACTACTCCTACTACAAGAACAACCACTACTACTAATACTAATACTACTATTACAAGGACAACCACTACGATTACTACAACTAGAACCACTACAACTACTACAAGAACAACCACTACTACTACTACTACTACTACTACTACAAGAACAACCACTAATACTAATACAAGAACAACCACTACTTCTACTACTTCAAGAACAAGCACTACCACTACTACTACAAGAACTACCACTACTACTACTACAAGAACAACAACTACTACTACAAGGACAACCACCACTACTACTACTTCTACAAGAACAACCACTACTACTACTACAAGAACAACCGCCACTACTACTACTACTACTACTACAAGATCAACCACTACTACTACTACTACTACTTCTACAAGTAGAACCACTACTACTACTGAAACAACAACCACTACTACTACTACAAGAACAACCACTACTGCTACTACAAGTATTACAAGAAAAACCACTACTACTACTACAAGAACAACCACTACTACTTCTACAAGAACAACCACTACAACTACCACTACTACAACTACAAGAACAACCACTACTACTACAAGAACAACCACCACTACTACTACTGCTACTACAAGAACAACCGCTACTACTACTACTACTACTACAAGAACAACCACTACTACTTCTACAAGAACAACCACTACTTCTCCTACTACTACTACTACTACTACTACAAGAACAACAACTAATACTACTACTACTAAAAGAACAACCACTACTACTACTACAAGAACAACCACTACTACTACTAGTACTACTACTACTACTACAACTACTACAAGAACAACCACTACTACTACTACAAGTACAACCACGACTACTACAAGAACAACCACTACTACTACTACTACTACAATTAGAACCACTACTACTACTAAAACAACAACCACTACTACTACTACAAGAACAACCACTACTACTACTACAAGTATTACAAGAAAAACCACTACTACTACTACAAGAACAACCACTACTACTTCTACAAGAACAACCACTACAACTACCATTACTACAACTACAAGAACAACCACTACTACTACAAGAACAACCACCACTACTACTACTGCTACTACAAGAACAACCGCTACTACTACTACTACTACTACAAGAACAACCACTACTACTTCTACAAGAACAACCACTACTTCTCCTACTACTACTACTACTACAAGAAGAACCACTACTACTACTACTACTAAAAGAACAACCACTACTACTACTACAAGAACAACCACTACTACTACTAGTACTACTACTACTACTACTACTACAAGAACAACCACTACTACTTCTAAAAGTACAGCCACAACTACTACTACAAGAATAACCCCTACTACTGCTACAAGAACAACCACTGCTTCTCCTACTACTCCTTATACTACAAGAACAAACACTACTACTAGTAGTATTACAAGAAAAACCACTACTACTACTACAAGAACAACTGCTACTAATACTATTACAAGTACAACCACTACTACTACCAGAACAACCACTACTACTACTACAAGAGAAACCACTACTGCTACTACAGGAACAACCACTACTACTATTACTAGTATTACAACAACAACCAGTACTACCATTACAAGAACAAACACTACTATTTCCAGAAGTAAAACCACTACTACTACTGTTACTACAAGAACAACCAGCACCACTACTACTACTACAAGAACAACCACTACTACTACTACAAGAACAACCACTACAGCTACCACTACTACAACTACAAGAACAACCACCACTACAACAACAAATACTACTACTACAAGAGAAACCACTTCTACTACTACTACTACTACTACAAGAACAACCACTACTACTACTACAAGAACAACCACTACAACTACCACTACTACAACTACAAGAACAACCACTACTACTACAAGAACAACCACCACTACTACTACTTCTACAAGAACAACCACTACTACTACTACAAGAACAACCGCCACTACTACTACTACTACTACAAGATCAACCACTACTACTACTACTACTTCTACAAGTAGAACCACTACTACTACTAAAACAACAACCACTACTACTACTACAAGAACAACCACTACTACTACTACAAGTATTACAAGAAAAACCACTACTACTACTACAAGAACAACCACTACTACTTCTACAAGAACAAACACTACTTCTCCTACTACTACTACTACTACAAGAACAACCACTACTACTACTACTACTAAAAGAACAACCACTACTACTACTACAAGAACAACCACTACAACTTCCACTACTACAACTACAAGAACAACCACTACTACTACAAGAACAACCACCACTACAACAACAAATACTACTACTACAAGAGAAACCACTACTACTACTACTACTACTACAAGAACAACCACTACTACTACTACTACAAGAACAACCACTACAACTACCACTACTACAACTACAAGAACAACCACTACTACTACAAGAACAACCACCACTACTACTACTTCTACAAGAACAACCACTACTACTACTACAAGAACAACCGCCACTACTACTACTACTACTACTACAAGATCAACCACTACTACTACTACTACTACTTCTACAAGTAGAACCACTACTACTACTGAAACAAAAACCACTACTACTACTACAAGAACAACCACTACTACTACTACAAGTATTACAAGAAAAACCACTACTACTACTACAAGAACAACCACTACTACTTCTACAAGAACAACCACTACAACTACCACTACTACAACTACAAGAACAACCACTACTACTACAAGAACAACCACCACTACTACTACTGCTACTACAAGAACAACCGCTACTACTACTACTACTACTACAAGAACAACCACTACTACTTCTACAAGAACATCCACTACTTCTCCTACTACTACTACTACTACTACTACTACAAGAACAACCACTAATACTACTACTACTAAAAGAACAACCACTACTACTACTACAAGAACAACCACTACTACTACTAGTACTACTACTACTACTACTACAAGAACAACCACTACTACTACTACAAGTACAACCACGACTACTACTACTACTACAAGAACAACCACTACTACTACTACAACTACTACAAGTAGAACCACTACTACTACTAAAACAACAACCACTACTACTACTACAAGAACAACCACTACTACTACTACAAGTATTACAAGAAAAACCACTACTACTACTACAAGAACAACCACTACTACTTCTACAAGAACAACCACTACAACTACCATTACTACAACTACAAGAACAACCACTACTACTACAAGAACAACCACCACTACTACTACTGCTACTACAAGAACAACCGCTACTACTACTACTACTACTACAAGAACAACCACTACTACTTCTACAAGAACAACCACTACTTCTCCTACTACTACTACTACTACTACTACAAGAACAACCACTACTACTACTACTACTAAAAGAACAACCACTACTACTACTACAAGAACAACCACTACTACTACTAGTACTACTACTACTACTACTACTACTACAAGAACAACCACTACTACTTCTAAAAGTACAGCCACAACTACTACTACAAGAATAACCCTTACTACTGCTACAAGAACAACCACTGCTTCTCCTACTACTCCTTATACTACAAGAACAAACACTACTACTAGTAGTATTACAAGAAAAACCACTACTACTACTACAAGAACAACTGCTACTAATACTATTACAAGTACAACCACTACTACTACCAGAACAACCACTACTACTACTACAAGAGAAACCACTACTGCTACTACAGGAACAACCACTACTACTATTACTAGTATTACAACAACAACCAGTACTACCATTACAAGAACAAACACTACTATTTCCAGAAGTAAAACCACTACTACTACTGTTACTACAAGAACAACCAGCACCACTACTACTACTACAAGAACAACCACTACTACTACTACAAGAACAACCACTACAACTACCACTACTACAACTACAAGAACAACCACCACTACAACAACAAATACTACTACTACAAGAGAAACCACTTCTACTACTACTACTACTACAAGAACAACCACTACTACTACTACAAGAACAACCACTACAACTACCACTACTACAACTACAAGAACAACCACTACTACTACAAGAACAACCACCACTACTACTACTTCTACAAGAACAAACACTACTACTACTACAAGAACAACCGCTACTACTACTACTACTACTACAAGATCAACCACTACTACTACTACTACTACTACAACTAGAACCACTACTACTACTAAAACAACAACCACTACTACTACTACAAGAACAACCACTACTACTACTACAAGTACTACAAAAAAAACCATTACTACTACTACAAGAAGAACCACTACTACTTCTACAAGAACAACCACTACAACTACCACTACTACAACTACAAGAACAACCACTACTACTACAAGAACAACCACCACTACTACTACTGCTACTACAAGAACAACCGCTACTACTACTACTACTACTACAAGAACAACCACTACTACTTCTACAAGAACAACCACTACTTCTCCTACTGCTACTACTACTACAAGAACAACCACTACTACTACTACTACTAAAAGAACAACCACTACTACTACTACAAGAACAACCACTACTACTACTAGTACTACTACTACTACTACTACTACTACTACAAGAACAACCACTACTACTTCTAAAAGTACAGCCACAACTACTACTACAAGAATAACCCCTACTACTGCTACAAGAACAACCACTGCTTCTCCTCCTACTACTTCTACTACAAGAACAACCACTACTACTAGTAGTATTACAAGAAAAACCACTACTACTACTACAAGAACAACTGCTACTAATACTATTACAAGTACAACCACTACTACTACCAGAACAACCACTACTACTACTACAAGAGAAACCACTACTACTACTACTACACGAACAACCACTATTACTATTACTAGTATTACAACAACAACCAGTACTACCATTACAAAAACAAACACTACTATTTCCAGAAGTAAAACCACTACTACTACTGCTACTACAAGAACAACCAGCACCACTACTACTACTACAAGAACAACCACTACTACTACTACAAGAACAACCACTACTACTTAGTATTACAACAACAACCAGTACTACCACTACAAGAACAAACACTACTACATCCAGAAGTGAAACCACTACTACTACTACTACAAGAACAACCACCACCACTACTACGACTACTACTACAAGAACAACCACTACTACTACTACAAGAACAACCACCACTACTTCTACTAGTATTACAAGAACAACCCCTACTACTACTACAAGAACAACAGCTACTACTAATAATACTACCACACGTACAACCACTACTACTACAACAACAACAAATACTACTACTACAAGAGAAACCACTACATCTACTACTACTACTACAAGAACAACCACTACTACTACTACAAGAAAAACCACGGCTTCTCCTACTACTACTATTACAAGAACAACCACTACTACTACTACAAGAACAACCTCCACTACTAATACTAGAACAACCACTACTACTACTACTACTACTACTACTTCTACTACTACTACTTCTACTACTCCTACTACAAGAACAACCACTACTACTAATACTAATACTACTATTACAAGGACAACCACTACGATTACTACAACTAGAACCACTACAACTACTACAAGAACAACCACTACTACTACTACTACTACTACTACAAGAACAACCACTAATACTAATACAAGAACAACCACTACTTCTACTACTTCAAGAACAAGCACTACCACTACTACTACAAGAACTACCACTACTACTACTACAAGAACAACCACTGCTTCTCCTACTACTACTACTTCAAGAACAACCACTACTACTTCTACAAGATCAACCACTCCATCTCCTACTACTACTACTACAAGAACAACCACTACTACTACTACAAGAACGACCACCACTACTACTACTACTGCAAGAACAACCTTTACTACTACTACAAGAACAACCACAGCTACTACTTAAAGAACAACCACGGCTTCTCCTAATACTACTACTACGAGAATAACCACTATTACTACTACAAGAACAACCACCACTACTACTACTACTACTACAAGAAAAACCTCTACTATTAATACACGGGCAACCACCACTTCTACTACTACTGCTACTACAAGAACAAACACTACTACTAATACAAGAACGACCACTACTACTACTGCTACTACCAGTAGACCCACTACTACTATTACAAGAACAACCACTACTACTACTACTAGTATTACAAGAACAACCACTTCTAATACTACAAGTACAAACACCACTACTACTACAAGAACAACCCCTACTACTACTACAAGAACAACCACTGCTTCTCCTACTACTACTACTACAAGAACAACCACTACTTCTACTACTACAAGAACAACCACCACCACTACTACTAATACTACTACTACTACTACAAGATCAACCACTACCACTTCGACAAGAACAACCACTACTACTTGTACTAGTATTACAAGAACAACCACTACTACTATTACAAGAACAACCACTACTACTACTACAAGTATTACAAGAAAAGCCACTACTACGACTACAAGAACAACCACTACTACTTCTACATGAACAACCACTACAACTACCACTACTACAACTACCAGAACAACGACTACTACTACAATAACAACCACCACTACTACTACTGCTACTACAAAAACAACTACTACTACTTCTACAAGAACAACCACTACTTCTACTACTACTACTACTGCTACTACTACTACAAGAACAACCACTACTACTTCTACAAGAACAACCACTACTTCTACTACTACTACTACTACTACTACTAATACAAGAACAACCACTACTACTACTACTACTACAAGAACAACCAATACTACTAATACAAATACAACCACTACTACTACTACTAATACAACTACAAGAACAACCAACTACTACTACTACAAGAACAACCACTGATTCTCCTACTACTACTATTACAAGAACAACCACTACTACTACTACAAGATCAAAAACCACTACTACTACCACTACTACTACTACTACTACGACTACTACATGAACAACCAATACTACTACTACTACTACTACAAGAACAACCACTACTACTACTGCTACTACTACTACAAGAACAAACACTACTACTAATACTAGAACAACCACTACTACTACTACTACTACTACTACTGCTACAAGAACAACCACTAATACTAATACAAGAACAACCACTACTACTAATACTAATACTACTATTACAAGGACAACCACTACTATTACTACAAGTAGAGCCATTACAACTACTACAAGAACAACCACTACTACTACTACTACTACTACTACAAGAACAACCACTAATACTAATACAAGAACAACCACTACTATTAGTAGTACTACTACTACTACTACTACTACTACTACTACTACAAGAACAACCACTACTACTTCTAAAAGTACAGCCACAACTACTACTACAAGAATAACCCCTACTACTGCTGCAAGAACAACCACTGCTTCTCCTACTAGTACTTCTACTACAAGAACAACCACTACTACTAGTAGTATTACAAGAAAAACCACTACTACTACTACAAGAACATCTGCTACTAATGCTATTACAAGTACAACCACTACTACTACCAGAACAACCACTACTACTACTACAAGAGAAACCACTACTACCACTACAGGAACAACCACTACTACTATTACTAGTATTACAACAACAACCAGTATTACCATTACAAGAACAAACACTACTATTTCCAGAAGTAAAACCACTACTACTACTGCTACTACAAGAACAAACAGCACCACTACTACTACTACAAGAACAACCACTACAACTACCACTACTACAACTACAAGAACAACCACTACTACTACAAGAACAACCACCACTACAACAACAAATACTACTACTACAAGAGAAACCACTACTACTACTACTACTACTACTACAAGAACAACCACTACTACTACTACTACAAGAACAACCACTACAACTACCACTACTACAACTACAAGAACAACCACTACTACTACAAGAACAACCACCACTACTACTACTTCTAGAAGAACAACCACTACTACTACTACAAGAACAACCGCCACTACTACTACTACTACTACAAGATCAACCACTACTACTACTACTACTACTACTACAAGTAGAACCACTACTACTACTAAAACAACAACCACTACTACTACTACAAGAACAACCACTACTACTACTACAAGTATTACAAGAAAAACCACTACTACTACTACAAGAACAACCACTACTACTACTACAAGAACAACCACTACTACTACTAGTACTACTACTACTACTACTACTACAAGAACAACCACTACTACTACTACAAGTACAACCACGACTACTACTACTACTACAAGAACAACCACTACTACTACTACTACTACTACTACAAGTAGAACCACTACTACTACTAAAACAACAACCACTACTACTACTACAAGAACAACCACTACTACTACTACAAGTATTACAAGAAAAACCACTGCTACAAGAACAACCACTACTACTTCTACAAGAACAACCACTACAACTACCATTACTACAACTACAAGAACAACCACTACTACTACAAGAACAACCAACACTACTACTACTGCTACTACAAGAACAACCGCTACTACTACTACTACTACTACAAGAACAACCACTACTACTTCTACAAGAACAACCACTACTTCTCCTCCTCCTACTACTACTACTACAAGAACAACCACTACTACTACTACTACTAAAAGAACAACCACTACTACTACTACAAGAACAACCACTACTAGTACTACTACTACTACTACTACTACTACTACTACAAGAACAACCACTACTACTTCTAAAAGTACAGCCACAACTACTACTACAAGTATAACCCCTACTACTGCTACAAGAACAACCACTGCTTCTCCTACTACTCCTTATACTACAAGAACAAACACTACTACTAGTAGTATTACAAGAAAAACCACTACTACTACTACAAGAACAACTGCTACTAATACTATTACAAGTACAACCACTACTACTACCAGAACAACCACTACTACTACTACAAGAGAAACCACTACTGCTACTACAGGAACAACCACTACTACTATTACTAGTATTACAACAACAACCAGTACTACCATTACAAGAACAAACACTACTATTTCCAGAAGTAAAACCACTACTACTACTGTTACTACAAGAACAAGCAGCACCACTACTACTACTACAAGAACAACCACTACTACTACTACAAGAACAACCACTACAACTACCACTACTACAACTACAAGAACAACCACCACTACAACAACAAATACTACTACTACAAGAGAAACCACTTCTACTACTACTACTACTACTACAAGAACAACCACTACTACTACTACAAGAACAACCACTACAACTACCACTACTACAACTACAAGAACAACCACTACTACTACAAGAACAACCACCACTACTACTACTTCTACAAGAACAACCACTACTACTACTACAAGAACAACCGCTACTACTACTACTACTACTACAAGATCAACCACTACTACTACTACTACTTCTACTACAAGATCAACCACTACTACTACTAAAACAACAACCACTACTACTACTACAAGAACAACCACTACTACTACTACAAGTACTACAAAAAAACCCACTACTACTACTACAAGAACAACCACTACTACTTCTACAAGCACAACCACTACAACTACCACTACTACAACTACAAGAACAACCACTACTACTACAAGAACAACCACCACTACTACTACTGCTACTACAAGAACAACCGCTACTACTACTACTACTACTACAAGAACAACCACTACTACTTCTACAAGAACAACCACTACTTCTCCTACTACTACTACTACTACTACAAGAACAACCACTACTACTACTACTACTACTACTAAAAGAACAACCACTACTACTACTACAAGAACAACCACTACTACTACTAGTACTACTACTACTACTACTACTACTACTACTACAAGAACAACCACTACTACTTCTAAAAGTACAGCCACAACTACTACTACAAGAATAACCCCTACTACTGCTACAAGAACAACCACTGCTTCTCCTCCTACTACTTCTACTACAAGAACAACCACGACTACTAGTAGTATTACAAGAAAAACCACTACTACTACTACAAGAACAACTGCTACTAATACTATTACAAGTACAACCACTACTACTACCAGAACAACCACTACTACTACTACAAGAGAAACCACTACTACTACTACTACACGAACAACCACTATTACTATTACTAGTATTACAACAACAACCAGTACTACCATTACAAGAACAAACACTACTATTTCCAGAAGTAAAACCACTACTACTACTGCTACTACAAGAACAACCAGCACCACTACTACTACTACAAGAACAACCACTACTACTACTACAAGAACAACCACTACTACTACTACTAGTATTACAACAACAACCAGTACTACCACTACAAGAACAAACACTACTACATCCAGAAGTGAAACCACTACTACTACTACTACAAGAACAACCACCACCACTACTACGACTACTACTACAAGAACAACCACTACTACTACTACAAGAACAACCACCACTACTTCTACTAGTATTACAAGAACAACCCCTACTACTACTACTACAAGAACAACAGCTACTACTAATAATACTACCACACGTACAACCACTACTACTACAACAACAACAAATACTACTACTACAAGAGAAACCACTACATCTACTACTACTACTACAAGAACAACCACTACTACTACTACAAGAAAAACCACTGCTTCTCCTACTACTACTATTACAAGAAAAACCACTACTACTACTACAAGAACAACCTCCACTACTAATACTAGAACAACCACTACTACTACTACTACTACTACTACTTCTACTACTACTACTTCTACTACTCCTACTACAAGAACAACCACTACTACTAATACTAATACTACTATTACAAGGACAACCACTACGATTACTACAACTAGAACCACTACAACTACTACAAGAACAACCACTACTACTACTACTACTACTACTACTACTACTACAAGAACAACCACTAATACTAATACAAGAACAACCACTACTTCTACTACTTCAAGAACAAGCACTACCACTACTACTACAAGAACTACCACTACTACTACTACAAGAACAACAACTACTACTACAAGGACAACCACCACTACTACTACTTCTACAAGAACAACCACTACTACTACTACAAGAACAACCGCCACTACTACTACTACTACTACTACAAGATCAACCACTACTACTACTACTACTACTTCTACAAGTAGAACCACTACTACTACTGAAACAACAACCACTACTACTACTACAAGAACAACCACTACTGCTACTACAAGTATTACAAGAAAAACCACTACTACTACTACAAGAACAACCACTACAACTACCACTACTACAACTACAAGAACAACCACTACTACTACAAGAACAACCACCACTACTACTACTGCTACTACAAGAACAACCGCTACTACTACTACTACTACTACAAGAACAACCACTACTACTTCTACAAGAACATCCACTACTTCTCCTACTACTACTACTACTACTACTACTACAAGAACAACCACTAATACTACTACTACTAAAAGAACAACCACTACTACTACTACAAGTACAACCACGACTACTACTACTACTACAAGAACAACCACTACTACTACTACAACTACTACAAGTAGAACCACTACTACTACTAAAACAACAACCACTACTACTACTACAAGAACAACCACTACTACTACTACAAGTATTACAAGAAAAACCACTACTACTACTACAAGAACAACCACTACTACTTCTACAAGAACAACCACTACAACTACCATTACTACAACTACAAGAACAACCACTACTACTACAAGAACAACCACCACTACTACTACTGCTACTACAAGAACAACCGCTACTACTACTACTACTACTACAAGAACAACCACTACTACTTCTACAAGAACAACCACTACTTCTCCTACTACTACTACTACTACTACTACAAGAACAACCACTACTACTACTACTACTAAAAGAACAACCACTACTACTACTACAAGAACAACCACTACTACTACTAGTACTACTACTACTACTACTACTACTACAAGAACAACCACTACTACTTCTAAAAGTACAGCCACAACTACTACTACAAGAATAACCCTTACTACTGCTACAAGAACAACCACTGCTTCTCCTACTACTCCTTATACTACAAGAACAAACACTACTACTAGTAGTATTACAAGAAAAACCACTACTACTACTACAAGAACAACTGCTACTAATACTATTACAAGTACAACCACTACTACTACCAGAACAACCACTACTACTACTACAAGAGAAACCACTACTGCTACTACAGGAACAACCACTACTACTATTACTAGTATTACAACAACAACCAGTACTACCATTACAAGAACAAACACTACTATTTCCAGAAGTAAAACCACTACTACTACTGTTACTACAAGAACAACCAGCACCACTACTACTACTACAAGAACAACCACTACTACTACTACAAGAACAACCACTACAACTACCACTACTACAACTACAAGAACAACCACCACTACAACAACAAATACTACTACTACAAGAGAAACCACTTCTACTACTACTACTACTACAAGAACAACCACTACTACTACTACAAGAACAACCACTACAACTACCACTACTACAACTACAAGAACAACCACTACTACTACAAGAACAACCACCACTACTACTACTTCTACAAGAACAAACACTACTACTACTACAAGAACAACCGCTACTACTACTACTACTACTACAAGATCAACCACTACTACTACTACTACTACTACAACTAGAACCACTACTACTACTAAAACAACAACCACTACTACTACTACAAGAACAACCACTACTACTACTACAAGTACTACAAAAAAAACCATTACTACTACTACAAGAACAACCACTACTACTTCTACAAGAACAACCACTACAACTACCACTACTACAACTACAAGAACAACCACTACTACTACAAGAACAACCACCACTACTACTACTGCTACTACAAGAACAACCGCTACTACTACTACTACTACTACAAGAACAACCACTACTACTTCTACAAGAACAACCACTACTTCTCCTACTGCTACTACTACTACAAGAACAACCACTACTACTACTACTACTAAAAGAACAACCACTACTACTACTACAAGAACAACCACTACTACTACTAGTACTACTACTACTACTACTACTACTACTACAAGAACAACCACTACTACTTCTAAAAGTACAGCCACAACTACTACTACAAGAATAACCCCTACTACTGCTACAAGAACAACCACTGCTTCTCCTCCTACTACTTCTACTACAAGAACAACCACTACTACTAGTAGTATTACAAGAAAAACCACTACTACTACTACAAGAACAACTGCTACTAATACTATTACAAGTACAACCACTACTACTACCAGAACAACCACTACTACTACTACAAGAGAAACCACTACTACTACTACTACACGAACAACCACTATTACTATTACTAGTATTACAACAACAACCAGTACTACCATTACAAAAACAAACACTACTATTTCCAGAAGTAAAACCACTACTACTACTGCTACTACAAGAACAACCAGCACCACTACTACTACTACAAGAACAACCACTACTACTACTACAAGAACAACCACTACTACTTAGTATTACAACAACAACCAGTACTACCACTACAAGAACAAACACTACTACATCCAGAAGTGAAACCACTACTACTACTACTACAAGAACAACCACCACCACTACTACGACTACTACTACAAGAACAACCACTACTACTACTACAAGAACAACCACCACTACTTCTACTAGTATTACAAGAACAACCCCTACTACTACTACAAGAACAACAGCTACTACTAATAATACTACCACACGTACAACCACTACTACTACAACAACAACAAATACTACTACTACAAGAGAAACCACTACATCTACTACTACTACTACAAGAACAACCACTACTACTACTACAAGAAAAACCACTGCTTCTCCTACTACTACTATTACAAGAACAACCACTACTACTACTACAAGAACAACCTCCACTACTAATACTAGAACAACCACTACTACTACTACTACTACTACTACTTCTACTACTACTACTTCTACTACTCCTACTACAAGAACAACCACTACTACTAATACTAATACTACTATTACAAGGACAACCACTACGATTACTACAACTAGAACCACTACAACTACTACAAGAACAACCACTACTACTACTACTACTACTACTACAAGAACAACCACTAATACTAATACAAGAACAACCACTACTTCTACTACTTCAAGAACAAGCACTACCACTACTACTACAAGAACTACCACTACTACTACTACAAGAACAACCACTGCTTCTCCTACTACTACTACTTCAAGAACAACCACTACTACTTCTACAAGATCAACCACTCCATCTCCTACTACTACTACTACAAGAACAACCACTACTACTACTACAAGAACGACCACCACTACTACTACTACTGCAAGAACAACCTTTACTACTACTACAAGAACAACCACAGCTACTACTTAAAGAACAACCACGGCTTCTCCTAATACTACTACTACGAGAATAACCACTATTACTACTACAAGAACAACCACCACTACTACTACTACTACTACAAGAAAAACCTCTACTATTAATACACGGGCAACCACCACTTCTACTACTACTGCTACTACAAGAACAAACACTACTACTAATACAAGAACGACCACTACTACTACTGCTACTACCAGTAGACCCACTACTACTATTACAAGAACAACCACTACTACTACTACTAGTATTACAAGAACAACCACTTCTAATACTACAAGTACAAACACCACTACTACTACAAGAACAACCCCTACTACTACTACAAGAACAACCACTGCTTCTCCTACTACTACTACTACAAGAACAACCACTACTTCTACTACTACAAGAACAACCACCACCACTACTACTAATACTACTACTACTACTACAAGATCAACCACTACCACTTCGACAAGAACAACCACTACTACTTGTACTAGTATTACAAGAACAACCACTACTACTATTACAAGAACAACCACTACTACTACTACAAGTATTACAAGAAAAGCCACTACTACGACTACAAGAACAACCACTACTACTTCTACATGAACAACCACTACAACTACCACTACTACAACTACCAGAACAACGACTACTACTACAATAACAACCACCACTACTACTACTGCTACTACAAAAACAACTACTACTACTTCTACAAGAACAACCACTACTTCTACTACTACTACTACTGCTACTACTACTACAAGAACAACCACTACTACTTCTACAAGAACAACCACTACTTCTACTACTACTACTACTACTACTACTAATACAAGAACAACCACTACTACTACTACTACTACAAGAACAACCAATACTACTAATACAAATACAACCACTACTACTACTACTAATACAACTACAAGAACAACCAACTACTACTACTACAAGAACAACCACTGATTCTCCTACTACTACTATTACAAGAACAACCACTACTACTACTACAAGATCAAAAACCACTACTACTACCACTACTACTACTACTACTACGACTACTACATGAACAACCAATACTACTACTACTACTACTACAAGAACAACCACTACTACTACTGCTACTACTACTACAAGAACAAACACTACTACTAATACTAGAACAACCACTACTACTACTACTACTACTACTACTGCTACAAGAACAACCACTAATACTAATACAAGAACAACCACTACTACTAATACTAATACTACTATTACAAGGACAACCACTACTATTACTACAAGTAGAGCCATTACAACTACTACAAGAACAACCACTACTACTACTACTACTACTACTACAAGAACAACCACTAATACTAATACAAGAACAACCACTACTATTAGTAGTACTACTACTACTACTACTACTACTACTACTACTACAAGAACAACCACTACTACTTCTAAAAGTACAGCCACAACTACTACTACAAGAATAACCCCTACTACTGCTGCAAGAACAACCACTGCTTCTCCTACTAGTACTTCTACTACAAGAACAACCACTACTACTAGTAGTATTACAAGAAAAACCACTACTACTACTACAAGAACATCTGCTACTAATGCTATTACAAGTACAACCACTACTACTACCAGAACAACCACTACTACTACTACAAGAGAAACCACTACTACCACTACAGGAACAACCACTACTACTATTACTAGTATTACAACAACAACCAGTATTACCATTACAAGAACAAACACTACTATTTCCAGAAGTAAAACCACTACTACTACTGCTACTACAAGAACAAACAGCACCACTACTACTACTACAAGAACAACCACTACAACTACCACTACTACAACTACAAGAACAACCACTACTACTACAAGAACAACCACCACTACAACAACAAATACTACTACTACAAGAGAAACCACTACTACTACTACTACTACTACTACAAGAACAACCACTACTACTACTACTACAAGAACAACCACTACAACTACCACTACTACAACTACAAGAACAACCACTACTACTACAAGAACAACCACCACTACTACTACTTCTAGAAGAACAACCACTACTACTACTACAAGAACAACCGCCACTACTACTACTACTACTACAAGATCAACCACTACTACTACTACTACTACTACTACAAGTAGAACCACTACTACTACTAAAACAACAACCACTACTACTACTACAAGAACAACCACTACTACTACTACAAGTATTACAAGAAAAACCACTACTACTACTACAAGAACAACCACTACTACTACTACAAGAACAACCACTACTACTACTAGTACTACTACTACTACTACTACTACAAGAACAACCACTACTACTACTACAAGTACAACCACGACTACTACTACTACTACAAGAACAACCACTACTACTACTACTACTACTACAAGTAGAACCACTACTACTACTAAAACAACAACCACTACTACTACTACAAGAACAACCACTACTACTACTACAAGTATTACAAGAAAAACCACTGCTACAAGAACAACCACTACTACTTCTACAAGAACAACCACTACAACTACCATTACTACAACTACAAGAACAACCACTACTACTACAAGAACAACCAACACTACTACTACTGCTACTACAAGAACAACCGCTACTACTACTACTACTACTACAAGAACAACCACTACTACTTCTACAAGAACAACCACTACTTCTCCTCCTCCTACTACTACTACTACAAGAACAACCACTACTACTACTACTACTAAAAGAACAACCACTACTACTACTACAAGAACAACCACTACTAGTACTACTACTACTACTACTACTACTACTACTACAAGAACAACCACTACTACTTCTAAAAGTACAGCCACAACTACTACTACAAGTATAACCCCTACTACTGCTACAAGAACAACCACTGCTTCTCCTACTACTCCTTATACTACAAGAACAAACACTACTACTAGTAGTATTACAAGAAAAACCACTACTACTACTACAAGAACAACTGCTACTAATACTATTACAAGTACAACCACTACTACTACCAGAACAACCACTACTACTACTACAAGAGAAACCACTACTGCTACTACAGGAACAACCACTACTACTATTACTAGTATTACAACAACAACCAGTACTACCATTACAAGAACAAACACTACTATTTCCAGAAGTAAAACCACTACTACTACTGTTACTACAAGAACAAGCAGCACCACTACTACTACTACAAGAACAACCACTACTACTACTACAAGAACAACCACTACAACTACCACTACTACAACTACAAGAACAACCACCACTACAACAACAAATACTACTACTACAAGAGAAACCACTTCTACTACTACTACTACTACTACAAGAACAACCACTACTACTACTACAAGAACAACCACTACAACTACCACTACTACAACTACAAGAACAACCACTACTACTACAAGAACAACCACCACTACTACTACTTCTACAAGAACAACCACTACTACTACTACAAGAACAACCGCTACTACTACTACTACTACTACTACAAGATCAACCACTACTACTACTACTACTTCTACTACAAGATCAACCACTACTACTACTAAAACAACAACCACTACTACTACTACAAGAACAACCACTACTACTACTACAAGTACTACAAAAAAACCCACTACTACTACTACAAGAACAACCACTACTACTTCTACAAGCACAACCACTACAACTACCACTACTACAACTACAAGAACAACCACTACTACTACAAGAACAACCACCACTACTACTACTGCTACTACAAGAACAACCGCTACTACTACTACTACTACTACAAGAACAACCACTACTACTTCTACAAGAACAACCACTACTTCTCCTACTACTACTACTACTACTACAAGAACAACCACTACTACTACTACTACTACTACTAAAAGAACAACCACTACTACTACTACAAGAACAACCACTACTACTACTAGTACTACTACTACTACTACTACTACTACTACTACAAGAACAACCACTACTACTTCTAAAAGTACAGCCACAACTACTACTACAAGAATAACCCCTACTACTGCTACAAGAACAACCACTGCTTCTCCTCCTACTACTTCTACTACAAGAACAACCACGACTACTAGTAGTATTACAAGAAAAACCACTACTACTACTACAAGAACAACTGCTACTAATACTATTACAAGTACAACCACTACTACTACCAGAACAACCACTACTACTACTACAAGAGAAACCACTACTACTACTACTACACGAACAACCACTATTACTATTACTAGTATTACAACAACAACCAGTACTACCATTACAAGAACAAACACTACTATTTCCAGAAGTAAAACCACTACTACTACTGCTACTACAAGAACAACCAGCACCACTACTACTACTACAAGAACAACCACTACTACTACTACAAGAACAACCACTACTACTACTACTAGTATTACAACAACAACCAGTACTACCACTACAAGAACAAACACTACTACATCCAGAAGTGAAACCACTACTACTACTACTACAAGAACAACCACCACCACTACTACGACTACTACTACAAGAACAACCACTACTACTACTACAAGAACAACCACCACTACTTCTACTAGTATTACAAGAACAACCCCTACTACTACTACTACAAGAACAACAGCTACTACTAATAATACTACCACACGTACAACCACTACTACTACAACAACAACAAATACTACTACTACAAGAGAAACCACTACATCTACTACTACTACTACAAGAACAACCACTACTACTACTACAAGAAAAACCACTGCTTCTCCTACTACTACTATTACAAGAAAAACCACTACTACTACTACAAGAACAACCTCCACTACTAATACTAGAACAACCACTACTACTACTACTACTACTACTACTTCTACTACTACTACTTCTACTACTCCTACTACAAGAACAACCACTACTACTAATACTAATACTACTATTACAAGGACAACCACTACGATTACTACAACTAGAACCACTACAACTACTACAAGAACAACCACTACTACTACTACTACTACTACTACTACTACTACAAGAACAACCACTAATACTAATACAAGAACAACCACTACTTCTACTACTTCAAGAACAAGCACTACCACTACTACTACAAGAACTACCACTACTACTACTACAAGAACAACAACTACTACTACAAGGACAACCACCACTACTACTACTTCTACAAGAACAACCACTACTACTACTACAAGAACAACCGCCACTACTACTACTACTACTACTACAAGATCAACCACTACTACTACTACTACTACTTCTACAAGTAGAACCACTACTACTACTGAAACAACAACCACTACTACTACTACAAGAACAACCACTACTGCTACTACAAGTATTACAAGAAAAACCACTACTACTACTACAAGAACAACCACTACTACTTCTACAAGAACAACCACTACAACTACCACTACTACAACTACAAGAACAACCACTACTACTACAAGAACAACCACCACTACTACTACTGCTACTACAAGAACAACCGCTACTACTACTACTACTACTACAAGAACAACCACTACTACTTCTACAAGAACAACCACTACTTCTCCTACTACTACTACTACTACTACTACAAGAACAACAACTAATACTACTACTACTAAAAGAACAACCACTACTACTACTACAAGAACAACCACTACTACTACTAGTACTACTACTACTACTACAACTACTACAAGAACAACCACTACTACTACTACAAGTACAACCACGACTACTACAAGAACAACCACTACTACTACTACTACTACAATTAGAACCACTACTACTACTAAAACAACAACCACTACTACTACTACAAGAACAACCACTACTACTACTACAAGTATTACAAGAAAAACCACTACTACTACTACAAGAACAACCACTACTACTTCTACAAGAACAACCACTACAACTACCATTACTACAACTACAAGAACAACCACTACTACTACAAGAACAACCACCACTACTACTACTGCTACTACAAGAACAACCGCTACTACTACTACTACTACTACAAGAACAACCACTACTACTTCTACAAGAACAACCACTACTTCTCCTACTACTACTACTACTACAAGAAGAACCACTACTACTACTACTACTAAAAGAACAACCACTACTACTACTACAAGAACAACCACTACTACTACTAGTACTACTACTACTACTACTACTACAAGAACAACCACTACTACTTCTAAAAGTACAGCCACAACTACTACTACAAGAATAACCCCTACTACTGCTACAAGAACAACCACTGCTTCTCCTACTACTCCTTATACTACAAGAACAAACACTACTACTAGTAGTATTACAAGAAAAAACCACTACTACTACTACAAGAACAACTGCTACTAATACTATTACAAGTACAACCACTACTACTACCAGAACAACCACTACTACTACTACAAGAGAAACCACTACTGCTACTACAGGAACAACCACTACTACTATTACTAGTATTACAACAACAACCAGTACTACCATTACAAGAACAAACACTACTATTTCCAGAAGTAAAACCACTACTACTACTGTTACTACAAGAACAACCAGCACCACTACTACTACTACAAGAACAACCACTACTACTACTACAAGAACAACCACTACAGCTACCACTACTACAACTACAAGAACAACCACCACTACAACAACAAATACTACTACTACAAGAGAAACCACTTCTACTACTACTACTACTACTACTACAAGAACAACCACTACTACTACTACAAGAACAACCACTACAACTACCACTACTACAACTACAAGAACAACCACTACTACTACAAGAACAACCACCACTACTACTACTTCTACAAGAACAACCACTACTACTACTACAAGAACAACCGCCACTACTACTACTACTACTACAAGATCAACCACTACTACTACTACTACTTCTACAAGTAGAACCACTACTACTACTAAAACAACAACCACTACTACTACTACAAGAACAACCACTACTACTACTACAAGTATTACAAGAAAAACCACTACTACTACTACAAGAACAACCACTACTACTTCTACAAGAACAAACACTACTTCTCCTACTACTACTACTACTACAAGAACAACCACTACTACTACTACTACTAAAAGAACAACCACTACTACTACTACAAGAACAACCACTACAACTTCCACTACTACAACTACAAGAACAACCACTACTACTACAAGAACAACCACCACTACAACAACAAATACTACTACTACAAGAGAAACCACTACTACTACTACTACTACTACAAGAACAACCACTACTACTACTACTACAAGAACAACCACTACAACTACCACTACTACAACTACAAGAACAACCACTACTACTACAAGAACAACCACCACTACTACTACTTCTACAAGAACAACCACTACTACTACTACAAGAACAACCGCCACTACTACTACTACTACTACTACAAGATCAACCACTACTACTACTACTACTACTTCTACAAGTAGAACCACTACTACTACTGAAACAAAAACCACTACTACTACTACAAGAACAACCACTACTACTACTACAAGTATTACAAGAAAAACCACTACTACTACTACAAGAACAACCACTACTACTTCTACAAGAACAACCACTACAACTACCACTACTACAACTACAAGAACAACCACTACTACTACAAGAACAACCACCACTACTACTACTGCTACTACAAGAACAACCGCTACTACTACTACTACTACTACTACAAGAACAACCACTACTACTTCTACAAGAACATCCACTACTTCTCCTACTACTACTACTACTACTACTACTACAAGAACAACCACTAATACTACTACTACTAAAAGAACAACCACTACTACTACTACAAGAACAACCACTACTACTACTAGTACTACTACTACTACTACTACAAGAACAACCACTACTACTACTACAAGTACAACCACGACTACTACTACTACTACAAGAACAACCACTACTACTACTACAACTACTACAAGTAGAACCACTACTACTACTAAAACAACAACCACTACTACTACTACAAGAACAACCACTACTACTACTACAAGTATTACAAGAAAAACCACTACTACTACTACAAGAACAACCACTACTACTTCTACAAGAACAACCACTACAACTACCATTACTACAACTACAAGAACAACCACTACTACTACAAGAACAACCACCACTACTACTACTGCTACTACAAGAACAACCGCTACTACTACTACTACTACTACAAGAACAACCACTACTACTTCTACAAGAACAACCACTACTTCTCCTACTACTACTACTACTACTACTACAAGAACAACCACTACTACTACTACTACTAAAAGAACAACCACTACTACTACTACAAGAACAACCACTACTACTACTAGTACTACTACTACTACTACTACTACAAGAACAACCACTACTACTTCTAAAAGTACAGCCACAACTACTACTACAAGAATAACCCTTACTACTGCTACAAGAACAACCACTGCTTCTCCTACTACTCCTTATACTACAAGAACAAACACTACTACTAGTAGTATTACAAGAAAAACCACTACTACTACTACAAGAACAACTGCTACTAATACTATTACAAGTACAACCACTACTACTACCAGAACAACCACTACTACTACTACAAGAGAAACCACTACTGCTACTACAGGAACAACCACTACTACTATTACTAGTATTACAACAACAACCAGTACTACCATTACAAGAACAAACACTACTATTTCCAGAAGTAAAACCACTACTACTACTGTTACTACAAGAACAACCAGCACCACTACTACTACTACAAGAACAACCACTACTACTACTACAAGAACAACCACTACAACTACCACTACTACAACTACAAGAACAACCACCACTACAACAACAAATACTACTACTACAAGAGAAACCACTTCTACTACTACTACTACTACAAGAACAACCACTACTACTACTACAAGAACAACCACTACAACTACCACTACTACAACTACAAGAACAACCACTACTACTACAAGAACAACCACCACTACTACTACTTCTACAAGAACAAACACTACTACTACTACAAGAACAACCGCTACTACTACTACTACTACTACAAGATCAACCACTACTACTACTACTACTACTACAACTAGAACCACTACTACTACTAAAACAACAACCACTACTACTACTACAAGAACAACCACTACTACTACTACAAGTACTACAAAAAAAACCATTACTACTACTACAAGAACAACCACTACTACTTTTACAAGAACAACCACTACAACTACCACTACTACAACTACAAGAACAACCACTACTACTACAAGAACAACCACCACTACTACTACTGCTACTACAAGAACAACCGCTACTACTACTACTACTACTACAAGAACAACCACTACTACTTCTACAAGAACAACCACTACTTCTCCTACTACTACTACTACTACAAGAACAACCACTACTACTACTACTACTAAAAGAACAACCACTACTACTACTACAAGAACAACCACTACTACTACTAGTACTACTACTACTACTACTACTACTACTACTACAAGAACAACCACTACTACTTCTAAAAGTACAGCCACAACTACTACTACAAGAATAACCCCTACTACTGCTACAAGAACAACCACTGCTTCTCCTCCTACTACTTCTACTACAAGAACAACCACTACTACTAGTAGTATTACAAGAAAAACCACTACTACTACTACAAGAACAACTGCTACTAATACTATTACAAGTACAACCACTACTACTACCAGAACAACCACTACTACTACTACAAGAGAAACCACTACTACTACTACTACACGAACAACCACTATTACTATTACTAGTATTACAACAACAACCAGTACTACCATTACAAAAACAAACACTACTATTTCCAGAAGTAAAACCACTACTACTACTGCTACTACAAGAACAACCAGCACCACTACTACTACTACAAGAACAACCACTACTACTACTACAAGAACAACCACTACTACTTAGTATTACAACAACAACCAGTACTACCACTACAAGAACAAACACTACTACATCCAGAAGTGAAACCACTACTACTACTACTACAAGAACAACCACCACCACTACTACGACTACTACTACAAGAACAACCACTACTACTACTACAAGAACAACCACCACTACTTCTACTAGTATTACAAGAACAACCCCTACTACTACTACAAGAACAACAGCTACTACTAATAATACTACCACACGTACAACCACTACTACTACAACAACAACAAATACTACTACTACAAGAGAAACAACTACATCTACTACTACTACTACAAGAACAACCACTACTACTACTACAAGAAAAACCACTGCTTCTCCTACTACTACTATTACAAGAACAACCACTACTACTACTACAAGAACAACCTCCACTACTAATACTAGAACAACCACTACTACTACTACTACTACTACTACTTCTACTACTACTACTTCTACTACTCCTACTACAAGAACAACCACTACTACTAATACTAATACTACTATTACAAGGACAACCACTACGATTACTACAACTAGAACCACTACAACTACTACAAGAACAACCACTACTACTACTACTACTACTACTACAAGAACAACCACTAATACTAATACAAGAACAACCACTACTTCTACTACTTCAAGAACAAGCACTACCACTACTACTACAAGAACTACCACTACTACTACTACAAGAACAACCACTGCTTCTCCTACTACTACTACTTCAAGAACAACCACTACTACTTCTACAAGATCAACCACTCCATCTCCTACTACTACTACTACAAGAACAACCACTACTACTACTACAAGAACGACCACCACTACTACTACTACTGCAAGAACAACCTTTACTACTACTACAAGAACAACCACAGCTACTACTTAAAGAACAACCACGGCTTCTCCTAATACTACTACTACGAGAATAACCACTATTACTACTACAAGAACAACCACCACTACTACTACTACTACTACAAGAAAAACCTCTACTATTAATACACGGGCAACCACCACTTCTACTACTACTGCTACTACAAGAACAAACACTACTACTAATACAAGAATGACCACTACTACTACTGCTACTACCAGTAGACCCACTACTACTATTACAAGAACAACCACTACTACTACTACTAGTATTACAAGAACAACCACTTCTAATACTACAAGTACAAACACCACTACTACTACAAGAACAACCCCTACTACTACTACAAGAACAACCACTGCTTCTCCTACTACTACTACTACAAGAACAACCACTACTTCTACTACTACAAGAACAACCACCACCACTACTACTAATACTACTACTACTACAAGATCAACCACTACCACTTCGACAAGAACAACCACTACTACTTGTACTAGTATTACAAGAACAACCACTACTACTATTACAAGAACAACCACTACTACTACTACAAGTATTACAAGAAAAGCCACTACTACGACTACAAGAACAACCACTACTACTTCTACATGAACAACCACTACAACTACCACTACTACAACTACCAGAACAACGACTACTACTACAATAACAACCACCACTACTACTACTGCTACTACAAAAACAACTACTACTACTTCTACAAGAACAACCACTACTTCTACTACTACTACTACTGCTACTACTACTACAAGAACAACCACTACTACTTCTACAAGAACAACCACTACTTCTACTACTACTACTACTACTACTACTAATACAAGAACAACCACTACTACTACTACTACTACAAGAACAACCAATACTACTAATACAAATACAACCACTACTACTACTACTACTACTACAACTACAAGAACAACCAACTACTACTACAAGAACAACCACTGATTCTCCTACTACTACTATTACAAGAACAACCACTACTACTACTACAAGATCAAAAACCACTACTACTACCACTACTAATACTACTACTACGACTACTACATGAACAACCAATACTACTACTACTACTACTACAAGAACAACCACTACTACTACTGCTACTACTAATACTAGAACAACCACTACTACTACTACTACTACTACTGCTACAAGAACAACCACTAATACTAATACAAGAACAACCACTACTACTAATACTAATACTACTATTACAAGGACAACCACTACTATTACTACAAGTAGAGCCATTACAACTACTACAAGAACAACCACTACTACTACTACTACTACTACTACAAGAACAACCACTAATACTAATACAAGAACAACCACTACTGTTAGAAGTACTACTACTACTACTACTACTACTACAAGAACAACCACTACTACTTCTAAAAGTACAGCCACAACTACTACTACAAGAATAACCCCTACTACTGCTACAAGAACAACCACTGCTTCTCCTACTACTACTTCTACTACAAGAACAACCACTACTACTAGTAGTATTACAAGAAAAACCACTACTACTACTACAAGAACATCTGCTACTAATGCTATTACAAGTACAACCACTACTACTACCAGAACAACCACTACTACTACTACAAGAGAAACCACTACTACTACTACAGGAACAACCACTACTACTATTACTAGTATTACAACAACAACCAGTACTACCATTACAAGAACAAACACTACTATTTCCAGAAGTAAAACCACTACTACTACTGCTACTACAAGAACAACCAGCACCACTACTACTACTACAAGAACAACCACTACTACTACTACAAGAACAACCACTACAACTACCACTACTACAACTACAAGAACAACCACTACTACTACAAGAACAACCACCACTACAACAACAAATACTACTACTACAAGAGAAACCACTACTACTACTACTACTACTACAAGAACAACCACTACTACTACTACTACAAGAACAACCACTGCAACTACCACTACTACAACTACAAGAACAACCACTACTACTACAAGAACAACCACCACTACTACTACTTCTACAAGAACAACCACTACTACTACTACAAGAACAACCGCCAGTACTACTACTACTACTACAAGATCAACCACTACTACTACTACTACTACTTCTACAAGTAGAACCACTACTACTACTAAAACAACAACCACTACTACTACTACAAGAACAACCACTACTACTACTACAAGTATTACAAGAAAAACCACTACTACTACTACAAGAACAACCACTACTACTTCTACAAGAACAACCACTACAACTACCACTACTACAACTACAAGAACAACCACTACTACTACAAGAACAACCACCACTGCTACTACTGCTACTACAAGAACAACCGCTACTACTACTACTACTACTACAAGAACAACCAGTACTACTTCTACAAGAACAACCACTACTTCTCCTACTACTACTACTACTACTACAAGAACAACCACTAATACTACTACTACTAAAAGAACAACCACTACTACTACTACAAGAACAACCACTACTACTACTAGTACTACTACTACTACTACTACTACTACTACTACTACAAGAACAACCACTACTACTACAAGAACAACCACCACTACTACTACTTCTACAAGAACAACCACTACTACTACTACAAGAACAACCGCCACTACTACTACTACTACTACTACAAGATCAACCACTACTACTACTACTACTACTTCTACAAGTAGAACCACTACTACTACTAAAACAACAACCACTACTACTACTACAAGAACAACCACTACTACTACTACACGTATTACAAGAAAAACCACTACTACTACTACAAGAACAACCACTACTACTTCTACAAGAACAACCACTACAACTACCACTACTACAACTACAAGAACAACCACTACTACTACAAGAACAACCACCACTACTACTACTGCTACTACAAGAACAACCACTAATACTACTACTACTAAAAGAACAACCACTACTACTACTACAAGAACAACCACTACTACTACTACTACTACTACTACTACTACTACAAGAACAACCACTACTACTACAAGTACAACCACGACTACTACTACTACTACAAGAACAACCACTACTACTACTACTACTACTACAAGTAGAACCACTACTACTACTAAAACAACAACCACTACTACTACTACAAGAACAACCACTACTACTACTACAAGTATTACAAGAAAAACCACTACTACTACTGCAAGAACAACCACTACTACTTCTACAAGAACAACCACTACAACTACCATTACTACAACTACAAGAACAACCACTACTACTACAAGAACAACCACCACTACTACTACTGCTACTACAAGAACAACCGCTACTACTACTACTACTACTACTACAAGAACAACCACTACTACTTCTACAAGAACAACCACTACAACTACCACTACTACAACTACAAGAACAACCACTACTACTACAAGAACAACCACCACTACTACTACTGCTACTACAAGAACAACCGCTACTACTACTACTACTACTACTACTTCAAGAACAACCACTACTACTTCTACAAGAACAACCACTACTTCTCCTACTACTACTACTACTACTACAAGAACAACCACTAATACTACTACTACTAAAAGAACAACCACTACTACTACTACAAGAACAACCACTACTACTACGAGTACTACTACTACTACTACTACTACTACAAGAACAACCACTACTACTACTACAAGTACAACCACGACTACTACTACTACTACTACAAGAACAACCACTACTACTACTACTACTACTACAAGTAGAACCACTACTACTACTAAAACAACAACCACTACTACTACTACAAGAACAACCACTACTACTACTACAAGTATTACAAGAAAAACCACTACTACTACTACAAGAACAACCACTACTACTTCTACAAGAACAACCACTACAACTACCTTTACTACAACTACAAGAACAACCACTACTACTACAAGAACAACCAACACTACTACTACTGCTACTACAAGAACAACCGCTACTACTACTACTACTACTACTACAAGAACAACCACTACTACTTCTACAAGAACAACCACTACTTCTCCTACTACTACTACTACTACTACAAGAACAACCACTACTACTACTACTACTAAAAGAACAACCACTACTACTACTACAAGAACAACCACTACTACTACTAGTACTACTACTACTACTACAAGAACAACCACTACTACTTCTAAAAGTACAGCCACAACTACTACTACAAGAATAACCCCTACTACTGCTACAAGAACAACCACTGCTTCTCCTACGACTCCTTATACTACAAGAACAAACACTACTACTAGTAGTATTACAAGAAAAACCACTACTACTACTACAAGAACAACTGCTACTAATACTATTACAAGTACAACCACTAATACTACCAGAACAACCACTACTACTACTACAAGAGAAACCACTACTGCTACTACAGGAACAACCACTACTACTATTACTAGTATTACAACAACAACCAGTACTACCATTACAAGAACAAACACTACTATTTCCAGAAGTAAAACCACTACTACTACTGTTACTACAAGAACAACCAGCACCACTACTACTACTACAAGAACAACCACTACTACTACTACAGGAACAACCACTACAACTACCACTACTACAACTACAAGAACAACCACCACTACAACAACAAATACTACTACTACAAGAGAAACCACTTCTACTACTACTACTACTACTACAAGAACAACCACTACTACTACTACTACAAGAACAACCACTACAACTACCACTACTACAACTACAAGAACAACCACTACTACTACAAGAACAACCACCACTACTACTACTTCTACAAGAACAACCACTACTACTACTACAAGAACAACCGCCACTACTACTACTACTACTACTACAAGATCAACCACTACTACTACTACTACTACTTCTACAAGTAGAACCACTACTACTACTAAAACAACAACCACTACTAGTTCTACAAGAACAACCACTACTACTACTACAAGTATTACAAGAAAAACCACTACTACTACTACAAGAACAACCACTACTACTTCTACAAGAACAACCACTACAACTACCACTACTACAACTACAAGAACAACCACTACTACTACAAGAACAACCACCACTACTACTACTGCTACTACAAGAACAACCGCTACTACTACTACTACTACTACAAGAACAACCACTACTACTTCTACAAGAACAACCACTACTTCTCCTACTACTACTACTACTACTACTACAAGAACAACCACTAATACTACTACTACTAAAAGAACAACCACTACTACTACTACAAGAACAACCACTACTACTACTAGTACTACTACTACTACTACTACTACAAGAACAACCACTACTACTACTACAAGTACAACCACGACTACTACTACTACTACAAGAACAACCACTACTACTACTACTACTACTACAAGTAGAACCACTACTACTACTAAAACAACAACCACTACTACTACTACAAGAACAACCACTACTACTACTACAAGTATTACAAGAAAAACCACTACTACTACTACAAGAACAACCACTACTACTTCTACAAAAACAACCACTACAACTACCACTACTACAACTACAAGAACAACCACTACTACTACAAGAACAACCACCACTACTACTACTGCTACTACAAGAACAACCGCTACTACTACTACTACTACTACAAGAACAACCATTACTACTTCTACAAGAACAACCACTACTTCTCCTACTACTACTACTACTACTACAAGAACAACCACTACTACTACTACTACTAAAAGAACAAACACTACTACTACTACAAGAACAACCACTACTACTACTAGTACTACTACTACTACTACTACTACAAGAACAACCACTGCTTCTCCTACTACTCCTTATACTACAAGAACAAACACTACTACTAGTAGTATTACAAGAAAAACCACTACTACTACTACAAGAACAACTGCTACTAATACTATTACAAGTACAACCACTAATACTACCAGAACAACCACTACTACTACTACAAGAGAAACCACTACTGCTACTACAGGAACAACCACTACTACTATTACTAGTATTACAACAACAACCAGTACTACCATTACAAGAACAAACACTACTATTTCCAGAAGTAAAACCACTACTACTACTGTTACTACAAGAACAACCAGCACCACTACTACTACTACAAGAACAACCACTACTACTACTACAAGAACAACCACTACAACTACCACTACTACAACTACAAGAACAACCACCACTACAACAACAAATACTACTACTACAAGAGAAACCACTTCTACTACTACTACTACTACAAGAACAACCACTACTACTACTACAAGAACAACCACTACAACTACCACTACTACAACTACAAGAACAACCACTACTACTACAAGAACAACCACCACTACTACTACTTCTACAAGAACAACCACTACTACTACTACAAGAACAACCGCCACTACTACTACTACTACTACTACAAGATCAACCACTACTACTACTACTACTTCTACAAGTAGAACCACTACTACTACTAAAACAACAACCACTACTACTACTACAAGAACAACCACTACTACTACTACAAGTATTACAAGAAAAACCACTACTACTACTACAAGAACAACCACTACTACTTCTACAAGAACAACCACTACAACTACCACTACTACAACTACAAGAACAACCACTACTACTACAAGAACAACCACCACTACTACTACTGCTACTACAAGAACAACCGCTACTACTACTACTACTACTACTACAAGAACAACCACTACTACTTCTACAAGAACAACCACTACTTCTCCTACTACTACTACTACTACAAGAACAACCACTACTACTACTACTACTAAAAGAACAACCACTACTACTACTACAAGAACAACCACTACTACTACTAGTACTACTACTACTACTACTACTACTACAAGAACAACCACTACTACTTCTAAAAGTACAGCCACAACTACTACTACAAGAATAACCCCTACTACTGCTACAAGAACAACCACTGCTTCTCCTACTACTCCTTATACTACAAGAACAAACACTACTACTAGTAGTATTACAAGAAAAATCACTACTACTACTACAAGAACAACTGCTACTAATACTATTACAAGTACAACCACTAATACTACCAGAACAACCACTACTACTACTACAAGAGAAACCACTACTGCTACTACAGGAACAACCACTACTACTATTACTAGTATTACAACAACAACCAGTGCTACCATTACAAGAACAAACACTACTATTTCCAGAAGTAAAACCACTACTACTACTGTTACTACAAGAACAACCAGCACCACTACTACTACTACAAGAACAACCACTACTACTACTACAAGAACAACCACTACAACTACCACTACTACAACTACAAGAACAACCACCACTACAACAACAAATACTACTACTACAAGAGAAACCACTTCTACTACTACTACTACTACAAGAACAACCACTACTACTACTACAAGAACAACCACTACAACTACCACTACTACAACTACAAGAACAACCACTACTACTACAAGAACAACCACCACTACTACTACTTCTACAAGAACAACCACTACTACTACTACAAGAACAACCGCCACTACTACTACTACTACTACTACAAGATCAACCACTACTACTACTACTACTTCTACAAGTAGAACCACTACTACTACTAAAACAACAACCACTACTACTACTACAAGAACAACCACTACTACTACTACAAGTATTACAAGAAAAACCACTACTACTACTACAAGAACAACCACTACTACTTCTACAAGAACAACCACTACAACTACCACTACTACAACTACAAGAACAACCACTACTACTACAAGAACAACCACCACTACTACTACTGCTACTACAAGAACAACCGCTACTACTACTACCACTACTACAAGAACAACCACTACTACTTCTACAAGAACAACCACTACTTCTCCTACTACTACTACTACTACTACTACAAGAACAACCACTAATACTACTACTACTAAAAGAACAACCACTACTACTACTACAAGAACAACCACTACTACTACTACTACTACTACTACTACTACTACTACTACTACTACTACAAGAACAACCACTACTACTACAAGTACAACCACGACTACTACTACTACTACAAGAACAACCACTACTACTACTACTACTACTACAAGTAGAACCACTACTACTACTAAAACAACAACCACTACTACTACTACAAGAACAACCACTACTACTACTACAAGTATTACAAGAAAAACCACTACTACTACTGCAAGAACAACCACTACTACTTCTACAAGAACAACCACTACAACTACCATTACTACAACTACAAGAACAACCACTACTACTACAAGAACAACCACCACTACTACTACTGCTACTACAAGAACAACCGCTACTACTACTACTACTACTACTACAAGAACAACCACTACTACTTCTACAAGAACAACCACTACTTCTCCTACTACTACTACTACTACTACAAGAACAACCACTACTACTACTACTAAAAGAACAACCACTACTACTACTACAAGAACAACCACTACTACTACTAGTACTACTACTACTACTACTACTACTACAAGAACAACCACTACTACTTCTAAAAGTACAGCCACAACTACTACTACAAGAATAACCCCTACTACTGCTACAAGAACAACCACTGCTTCTCCTACGACTCCTTATACTACAAGAACAAACACTACTACTAGTAGTATTACAAGAAAAACCACTACTACTACTACAAGAACAACTGCTACTAATACTATTACAAGTACAACCACTAATACTACCAGAACAACCACTACTACTACTACAAGAGAAACCACTACTGCTACTACAGGAACAACCACTACTACTATTACTAGTATTACAACAACAACCAGTACTACCATTACAAGAACAAACACTACTATTTCCAGAAGTAAAACCACTACTACTACTGTTACTACAAGAACAACCAGCACCACTACTACTACTACAAGAACAACCACTACTACTACTACAGGAACAACCACTACAACTACCACTACTACAACTACAAGAACAACCACCACTACAACAACAAATACTACTACTACAAGAGAAACCACTTCTACTACTACTACTACTACTACAAGAACAACCACTACTACTACTACTACAAGAACAACCACTACAACTACCACTACTACAACTACAAGAACAACCACTACTACTACAAGAACAACCACCACTACTACTACTTCTACAAGAACAACCACTACTACTACTACAAGAACAACCGCCACTACTACTACTACTACTACTACAAGATCAACCACTACTACTACTACTACTACTTCTACAAGTAGAACCACTACTACTACTAAAACAACAACCACTACTACTACTACAAGAACAACCACTACTACTACTACAAGTATTACAAGAAAAACCACTACTACTACTACAAGAACAACCACTACTACTTCTACAAGAACAACCACTACAACTACCACTACTACAACTACAAGAACAACCACTACTACTACAAGAACAACCACCACTACTACTACTGCTACTACAAGAACAACCGCTACTACTACTACTACTACTACAAGAACAACCACTACTACTTCTACAAGAACAACCACTACTTCTCCTACTACTACTACTACTACTACAAGAACAACCACTAATACTACTACTACTAAAAGAACAACCACTACTACTACTACAAGAACAACCACTACTACTACTAGTACTACTACTACTACTACTACTACAAGAACAACCACTACTACTACTACAAGTACAACCACGACTACTACTACTACTACAAGAACAACCACTACTGCTACTACTACTACTACAAGTAGAACCACTACTACTACTAAAACAACAACCACTACTACTACTACAAGAACAACCACTACTACTACTACAAGTATTACAAGAAAAACCACTACTACTACTACAAGAACAACCACTACTACTTCTACAAGAACAACCACTACAACTACCATTACTACAACTACAAGAACAACCACTACTACTACAAGAACAACCACCACTACTACTACTGCTACTACAAGAACAACCGCTACTACTACTACTACTACTACAAGAACAACCACTACTACTTCTACAAGAACAACCACTACTTCTCCTACTACTACTACTACTACTACAAGAACAACCACTACTACTACTACTACTAAAAGAACAACCACTACTACTACTACAAGAACAACCACTACTACTACTAGTACTACTACTACTACTACTACTACAAGAACAACCACTGCTTCTCCTACTACTCCTTATACTACAAGAACAAACACTACTACTAGTAGTATTACAAGAAAAACCACTACTACTACTACAAGAACAACTGCTACTAATACTATTACAAGTACAACCACTAATACTACCAGAACAACCACTACTACTACTACAAGAGAAACCACTACTGCTACTACAGGAACAACCACTACTACTATTACTAGTATTACAACAACAACCAGTACTACCATTACAAGAACAAACACTACTATTTCCAGAAGTAAAACCACTACTACTACTGTTACTACAAGAACAACCAGCACCACTACTACTACTACAAGAACAACCACTACTACTACTACAAGAACAACCACTACAACTACCACTACTACAACTACAAGAACAACCACCACTACAACAACAAATACTACTACTACAAGAGAAACCACTTCTACTACTACTACTACTACAAGAACAACCACTACTACTACTACAAGAACAACCACTACAACTACCACTACTACAACTACAAGAACAACCACTACTACTACAAGAACAACCACCACTACTACTACTTCTACAAGAACAACCACTACTACTACTACAAGAACAACCGCCACTACTACTACTACTACTACTACAAGATCAACCACTACTACTACTACTACTTCTACAAGTAGAACCACTACTACTACTAAAACAACAACCACTACTACTACTACAAGAACAACCACTACTACTACTACAAGTATTACAAGAAAAACCACTACTACTACTACAAGAACAACCACTACTACTTCTACAAGAACAACCACTACAACTACCACTACTACAACTACAAGAACAACCACTACTACTACAAGAACAACCACCACTACTACTACTGCTACTACAAGAACAACCGCTACTACTACTACTACTACTACAAGAACAACCACTACTACTTCTACAAGAACAACCACTACTTCTCCTACTACTACTACTACTACTACTACAAGAACAACCACTAATACTACTACTACTAAAAGAACAACCACTACTACTACTACAAGAACAACCACTACTACTACTAGTACTACTACTACTACTACTACTACAAGAACAACCACTACTACTACTACAAGTACAACCACGACTACTACTACTACTACAAGAACAACCACTACTACTACTACTACTACTACAAGTAGAACCACTACTACTACTAAAACAACAACCACTACTACTACTACAAGAACAACCACTACTACTACTACAAGTATTACAAGAAAAACCACTACTACTACTACAAGAACAACCACTACTACTTCTACAAAAACAACCACTACAACTACCACTACTACAACTACAAGAACAACCACTACTACTACAAGAACAACCACCACTACTACTACTGCTACTACAAGAACAACCGCTACTACTACTACTACTACTACAAGAACAACCATTACTACTTCTACAAGAACAACCACTACTTCTCCTACTACTACTACTACTACTACAAGAACAACCACTACTACTACTACTACTAAAAGAACAAACACTACTACTACTACAAGAACAACCACTACTACTACTAGTACTACTACTACTACTACTACTACAAGAACAACCACTGCTTCTCCTACTACTCCTTATACTACAAGAACAAACACTACTACTAGTAGTATTACAAGAAAAACCACTACTACTACTACAAGAACAACTGCTACTAATACTATTACAAGTACAACCACTAATACTACCAGAACAACCACTACTACTACTACAAGAGAAACCACTACTGCTACTACAGGAACAACCACTACTACTATTACTAGTATTACAACAACAACCAGTACTACCATTACAAGAACAAACACTACTATTTCCAGAAGTAAAACCACTACTACTACTGTTACTACAAGAACAACCAGCACCACTACTACTACTACAAGAACAACCACTACTACTACTACAAGAACAACCACTACAACTACCACTACTACAACTACAAGAACAACCACCACTACAACAACAAATACTACTACTACAAGAGAAACCACTTCTACTACTACTACTACTACAAGAACAACCACTACTACTACTACAAGAACAACCACTACAACTACCACTACTACAACTACAAGAACAACCACTACTACTACAAGAACAACCACCACTACTACTACTTCTACAAGAACAACCACTACTACTACTACAAGAACAACCGCCACTACTACTACTACTACTACTACAAGATCAACCACTACTACTACTACTACTTCTACAAGTAGAACCACTACTACTACTAAAACAACAACCACTACTACTACTACAAGAACAACCACTACTACTACTACAAGTATTACAAGAAAAACCACTACTACTACTACAAGAACAACCACTACTACTTCTACAAGAACAACCACTACAACTACCACTACTACAACTACAAGAACAACCACTACTACTACAAGAACAACCACCACTACTACTACTGCTACTACAAGAACAACCGCTACTACTACTACTACTACTACTACAAGAACAACCACTACTACTTCTACAAGAACAACCACTACTTCTCCTACTACTACTACTACTACAAGAACAACCACTACTACTACTACTACTAAAAGAACAACCACTACTACTACTACAAGAACAACCACTACTACTACTAGTACTACTACTACTACTACTACTACTACAAGAACAACCACTACTACTTCTAAAAGTACAGCCACAACTACTACTACAAGAATAACCCCTACTACTGCTACAAGAACAACCACTGCTTCTCCTACTACTCCTTATACTACAAGAACAAACACTACTACTAGTAGTATTACAAGAAAAATCACTACTACTACTACAAGAACAACTGCTACTAATACTATTACAAGTACAACCACTAATACTACCAGAACAACCACTACTACTACTACAAGAGAAACCACTACTGCTACTACAGGAACAACCACTACTACTATTACTAGTATTACAACAACAACCAGTGCTACCATTACAAGAACAAACACTACTATTTCCAGAAGTAAAACCACTACTACTACTGTTACTACAAGAACAACCAGCACCACTACTACTACTACAAGAACAACCACTACTACTACTACAAGAACAACCACTACAACTACCACTACTACAACTACAAGAACAACCACCACTACAACAACAAATACTACTACTACAAGAGAAACCACTTCTACTACTACTACTACTACAAGAACAACCACTACTACTACTACAAGAACAACCACTACAACTACCACTACTACAACTACAAGAACAACCACTACTACTACAAGAACAACCACCACTACTACTACTTCTACAAGAACAACCACTACTACTACTACAAGAACAACCGCCACTACTACTACTACTACTACTACAAGATCAACCACTACTACTACTACTACTTCTACAAGTAGAACCACTACTACTACTAAAACAACAACCACTACTACTACTACAAGAACAACCACTACTACTACTACAAGTATTACAAGAAAAACCACTACTACTACTACAAGAACAACCACTACTACTTCTACAAGAACAACCACTACAACTACCACTACTACAACTACAAGAACAACCACTACTACTACAAGAACAACCACCACTACTACTACTGCTACTACAAGAACAACCGCTACTACTACTACCACTACTACAAGAACAACCACTACTACTTCTACAAGAACAACCACTACTTCTCCTACTACTACTACTACTACTACTACAAGAACAACCACTAATACTACTACTACTAAAAGAACAACCACTACTACTACTACAAGAACAACCACTACTACTACTACTACTACTACTACTACTACTACTACTACTACTACAAGAACAACCACTACTACTACAAGTACAACCACGACTACTACTACTACTACAAGAACAACCACTACTACTACTACTACTACTACAAGTAGAACCACTACTACTACTAAAACAACAACCACTACTACTACTACAAGAACAACCACTACTACTACTACAAGTATTACAAGAAAAACCACTACTACTACTGCAAGAACAACCACTACTACTTCTACAAGAACAACCACTACAACTACCATTACTACAACTACAAGAACAACCACTACTACTACAAGAACAACCACCACTACTACTACTGCTACTACAAGAACAACCGCTACTACTACTACTACTACTACTACAAGAACAACCACTACTACTTCTACAAGAACAACCACTACTTCTCCTACTACTACTACTACTACTACAAGAACAACCACTACTACTACTACTAAAAGAACAACCACTACTACTACTACAAGAACAACCACTACTACTACTAGTACTACTACTACTACTACTACTACTACAAGAACAACCACTACTACTTCTAAAAGTACAGCCACAACTACTACTACAAGAATAACCCCTACTACTGCTACAAGAACAACCACTGCTTCTCCTACGACTCCTTATACTACAAGAACAAACACTACTACTAGTAGTATTACAAGAAAAACCACTACTACTACTACAAGAACAACTGCTACTAATACTATTACAAGTACAACCACTAATACTACCAGAACAACCACTACTACTACTACAAGAGAAACCACTACTGCTACTACAGGAACAACCACTACTACTATTACTAGTATTACAACAACAACCAGTACTACCATTACAAGAACAAACACTACTATTTCCAGAAGTAAAACCACTACTACTACTGTTACTACAAGAACAACCAGCACCACTACTACTACTACAAGAACAACCACTACTACTACTACAGGAACAACCACTACAACTACCACTACTACAACTACAAGAACAACCACCACTACAACAACAAATACTACTACTACAAGAGAAACCACTTCTACTACTACTACTACTACTACAAGAACAACCACTACTACTACTACTACAAGAACAACCACTACAACTACCACTACTACAACTACAAGAACAACCACTACTACTACAAGAACAACCACCACTACTACTACTTCTACAAGAACAACCACTACTACTACTACAAGAACAACCGCCACTACTACTACTACTACTACTACAAGATCAACCACTACTACTACTACTACTACTTCTACAAGTAGAACCACTACTACTACTAAAACAACAACCACTACTACTACTACAAGAACAACCACTACTACTACTACAAGTATTACAAGAAAAACCACTACTACTACTACAAGAACAACCACTACTACTTCTACAAGAACAACCACTACAACTACCACTACTACAACTACAAGAACAACCACTACTACTACAAGAACAACCACCACTACTACTACTGCTACTACAAGAACAACCGCTACTACTACTACTACTACTACAAGAACAACCACTACTACTTCTACAAGAACAACCACTACTTCTCCTACTACTACTACTACTACTACAAGAACAACCACTAATACTACTACTACTAAAAGAACAACCACTACTACTACTACAAGAACAACCACTACTACTACTAGTACTACTACTACTACTACTACTACAAGAACAACCACTACTACTACTACAAGTACAACCACGACTACTACTACTACTACAAGAACAACCACTACTGCTACTACTACTACTACAAGTAGAACCACTACTACTACTAAAACAACAACCACTACTACTACTACAAGAACAACCACTACTACTACTACAAGTATTACAAGAAAAACCACTACTACTACTACAAGAACAACCACTACTACTTCTACAAGAACAACCACTACAACTACCATTACTACAACTACAAGAACAACCACTACTACTACAAGAACAACCACCACTACTACTACTGCTACTACAAGAACAACCGCTACTACTACTACTACTACTACAAGAACAACCACTACTACTTCTACAAGAACAACCACTACTTCTCCTACTACTACTACTACTACTACAAGAACAACCACTACTACTACTACTACTAAAAGAACAACCACTACTACTACTACAAGAACAACCACTACTACTACTAGTACTACTACTACTACTACTACTACAAGAACAACCACTGCTTCTCCTACTACTCCTTATACTACAAGAACAAACACTACTACTAGTAGTATTACAAGAAAAACCACTACTACTACTACAAGAACAACTGCTACTAATACTATTACAAGTACAACCACTAATACTACCAGAACAACCACTACTACTACTACAAGAGAAACCACTACTGCTACTACAGGAACAACCACTACTACTATTACTAGTATTACAACAACAACCAGTACTACCATTACAAGAACAAACACTACTATTTCCAGAAGTAAAACCACTACTACTACTGTTACTACAAGAACAACCAGCACCACTACTACTACTACAAGAACAACCACTACTACTACTACAAGAACAACCACTACAACTACCACTACTACAACTACAAGAACAACCACCACTACAACAACAAATACTACTACTACAAGAGAAACCACTTCTACTACTACTACTACTACAAGAACAACCACTACTACTACTACAAGAACAACCACTACAACTACCACTACTACAACTACAAGAACAACCACTACTACTACAAGAACAACCACCACTACTACTACTTCTACAAGAACAACCACTACTACTACTACAAGAACAACCGCCACTACTACTACTACTACTACTACAAGATCAACCACTACTACTACTACTACTTCTACAAGTAGAACCACTACTACTACTAAAACAACAACCACTACTACTACTACAAGAACAACCACTACTACTACTACAAGTATTACAAGAAAAACCACTACTACTACTACAAGAACAACCACTACTACTTCTACAAGAACAACCACTACAACTACCACTACTACAACTACAAGAACAACCACTACTACTACAAGAACAACCACCACTACTACTACTGCTACTACAAGAACAACCGCTACTACTACTACTACTACTACTACAAGAACAACCACTACTACTTCTACAAGAACAACCACTACTTCTCCTACTACTACTACTACTACAAGAACAACCACTACTACTACTACTACTAAAAGAACAACCACTACTACTACTACAAGAACAACCACTACTACTACTAGTACTACTACTACTACTACTACTACTACAAGAACAACCACTACTACTTCTAAAAGTACAGCCACAACTACTACTACAAGAATAACCCCTACTACTGCTACAAGAACAACCACTGCTTCTCCTACTACTCCTTATACTACAAGAACAAACACTACTACTAGTAGTATTACAAGAAAAATCACTACTACTACTACAAGAACAACTGCTACTAATACTATTACAAGTACAACCACTAATACTACCAGAACAACCACTACTACTACTACAAGAGAAACCACTACTGCTACTACAGGAACAACCACTACTACTATTACTAGTATTACAACAACAACCAGTACTACCATTACAAGAACAAACACTACTATTTCCAGAAGTAAAACCACTACTACTACTGTTACTACAAGAACAACCAGCACCACTACTACTACTACAAGAACAACCACTACTACTACTACAAGAACAACCACTACAACTACCACTACTACAACTACAAGAACAACCACCACTACAACAACAAATACTACTACTACAAGAGAAACCACTTCTACTACTACTACTACTACAAGAACAACCACTACTACTACTACAAGAACAACCACTACAACTACCACTACTACAACTACAAGAACAACCACTACTACTACAAGAACAACCACCACTACTACTACTTCTACAAGAACAACCACTACTACTACTACAAGAACAACCGCCACTACTACTACTACTACTACTACAAGATCAACCACTACTACTACTACTACTTCTACAAGTAGAACCACTACTACTACTAAAACAACAACCACTACTACTACTACAAGAACAACCACTACTACTACTACAAGTATTACAAGAAAAACCACTACTACTACTACAAGAACAACCACTACTACTTCTACAAGAACAACCACTACAACTACCACTACTACAACTACAAGAACAACCACTACTACTACAAGAACAACCACCACTACTACTACTGCTACTACAAGAACAACCGCTACTACTACTACTACTACTACTACAAGAACAACCACTACTACTTCTACAAGAACAACCACTACTTCTCCTACTACTACTACTACTACTACTACAAGAACAACCACTAATACTACTACTACTAAAAGAACAACCACTACTACTACTACAAGAACAACCACTACTACTACGAGTACTACTACTACTACTACTACTACTACTACAAGAACAACCACTACTACTACTACAAGTACAACCACGACTACTACTACTACTACAAGAACAACCACTACTACTACTACTACTACTACAAGTAGAACCACTACTACTACTAAAACAACAACCACTACTACTACTACAAGAACAACCACTACTACTACTACAAGTATTACAAGAAAAACCACTACTACTACTACAAGAACAAGCACTACTACTTCTAAAAGTACAGCCACAACTACTACTACAAGAATAACCCCTACTACTGCTACAAGAACAACCACTGCTTCTCCTACGACTCCTTATACTACAAGAACAAACACTACTACTAGTAGTATTACAAGAAAAACCACTACTACTACTACAAGAACAACTGCTACTAATACTATTACAAGTACAACCACTAATACTACCAGAACAACCACTACTACTACTACAAGAGAAACCACTACTGCTACTACAGGAACAACCACTACTACTATTACTAGTATTACAACAACAACCAGTACTACCATTACAAGAACAAACACTACTATTTCCAGAAGTAAAACCACTACTACTACTGTTACTACAAGAACAACCAGCACCACTACTACTACTACAAGAACAACCACTACTACTACTACAGGAACAACCACTACAACTACCACTACTACAACTACAAGAACAACCACCACTACAACAACAAATACTACTACTACAAGAGAAACCACTTCTACTACTACTACTACTACTACAAGAACAACCACTACTACTACTACTACAAGAACAACCACTACAACTACCACTACTACAACTACAAGAACAACCACTACTACTACAAGAACAACCACCACTACTACTACTTCTACAAGAACAACCACTACTACTACTACAAGAACAACCGCCACTACTACTACTACTACTACTACAAGATCAACCACTACTACTACTACTACTACTTCTACAAGTAGAACCACTACTACTACTAAAACAACAACCACTACTACTACTACAAGAACAACCACTACTACTACTACAAGTATTACAAGAAAAACCACTACTACTACTACAAGAACAACCACTACTACTTCTACAAGAACAACCACTACAACTACCACTACTACAACTACAAGAACAACCACTACTACTACAAGAACAACCACCACTACTACTACTGCTACTACAAGAACAACCGCTACTACTACTACTACTACTACAAGAACAACCACTACTACTTCTACAAGAACAACCACTACTTCTCCTACTACTACTACTACTACTACAAGAACAACCACTAATACTACTACTACTAAAAGAACAACCACTACTACTACTACAAGAACAACCACTACTACTACTAGTACTACTACTACTACTACTACTACAAGAACAACCACTACTACTACTACAAGTACAACCACGACTACTACTACTACTACAAGAACAACCACTACTACTACTACTACTACTACAAGTAGAACCACTACTACTACTAAAACAACAACCACTACTACTACTACAAGAACAACCACTACTACTACTACAAGTATTACAAGAAAAACCACTACTACTACTACAAGAACAACCACTACTACTTCTACAAGAACAACCACTACAACTACCATTACTACAACTACAAGAACAACCACTACTACTACAAGAACAACCACCACTACTACTACTGCTACTACAAGAACAACCGCTACTACTACTACTACTACTACAAGAACAACCACTACTACTTCTACAAGAACAACCACTACTTCTCCTACTACTACTACTACTACTACAAGAACAACCACTACTACTACTACTACTAAAAGAACAACCACTACTACTACTACAAGAACAACCACTACTACTACTAGTACTACTACTACTACTACTACTACAAGAACAACCACTGCTTCTCCTACTACTCCTTATACTACAAGAACAAACACTACTACTAGTAGTATTACAAGAAAAACCACTACTACTACTACAAGAACAACTGCTACTAATACTATTACAAGTACAACCACTAATACTACCAGAACAACCACTACTACTACTACAAGAGAAACCACTACTGCTACTACAGGAACAACCACTACTACTATTACTAGTATTACAACAACAACCAGTACTACCATTACAAGAACAAACACTACTATTTCCAGAAGTAAAACCACTACTACTACTGTTACTACAAGAACAACCAGCACCACTACTACTACTACAAGAACAACCACTACTACTACTACAAGAACAACCACTACAACTACCACTACTACAACTACAAGAACAACCACCACTACAACAACAAATACTACTACTACAAGAGAAACCACTTCTACTACTACTACTACTACAAGAACAACCACTACTACTACTACAAGAACAACCACTACAACTACCACTACTACAACTACAAGAACAACCACTACTACTACAAGAACAACCACCACTACTACTACTTCTACAAGAACAACCACTACTACTACTACAAGAACAACCGCCACTACTACTACTACTACTACTACAAGATCAACCACTACTACTACTACTACTTCTACAAGTAGAACCACTACTACTACTAAAACAACAACCACTACTACTACTACAAGAACAACCACTACTACTACTACAAGTATTACAAGAAAAACCACTACTACTACTACAAGAACAACCACTACTACTTCTACAAGAACAACCACTACAACTACCACTACTACAACTACAAGAACAACCACTACTACTACAAGAACAACCACCACTACTACTACTGCTACTACAAGAACAACCGCTACTACTACTACTACTACTACTACAAGTACAACCACTACTACTTCTACAAGAACAACCACTACTTCTCCTACTACTACTACTACTACAAGAACAACCACTACTACTACTACTACTAAAAGAACAACCACTACTACTACTACAAGAACAACCACTACTACTACTAGTACTACTACTACTACTACTACTACTACAAGAACAACCACTACTACTTCTAAAAGTACAGCCACAACTACTACTACAAGAATAACCCCTACTACTGCTACAAGAACAACCACTGCTTCTCCTACTACTCCTTATACTACAAGAACAAACACTACTACTAGTAGTATTACAAGAAAAATCACTACTACTACTACAAGAACAACTGCTACTAATACTATTACAAGTACAACCACTAATACTACCAGAACAACCACTACTACTACTACAAGAGAAACCACTACTGCTACTACAGGAACAACCACTACTACTATTACTAGTATTACAACAACAACCAGTACTACCATTACAAGAACAAACACTACTATTTCCAGAAGTAAAACCACTACTACTACTGTTACTACAAGAACAACCAGCACCACTACTACTACTACAAGAACAACCACTACTACTACTACAAGAACAACCACTACAACTACCACTACTACAACTACAAGAACAACCACCACTACAACAACAAATACTACTACTACAAGAGAAACCACTTCTACTACTACTACTACTACAAGAACAACCACTACTACTACTACAAGAACAACCACTACAACTACCACTACTACAACTACAAGAACAACCACTACTACTACAAGAACAACCACCACTACTACTACTTCTACAAGAACAACCACTACTACTACTACAAGAACAACCGCCACTACTACTACTACTACTACTACAAGATCAACCACTACTACTACTACTACTTCTACAAGTAGAACCACTACTACTACTAAAACAACAACCACTACTACTACTACAAGAACAACCACTACTACTACTACAAGTATTACAAGAAAAACCACTACTACTACTACAAGAACAACCACTACTACTTCTACAAGAACAACCACTACAACTACCACTACTACAACTACAAGAACAACCACTACTACTACAAGAACAACCACCACTACTACTACTGCTACTACAAGAACAACCGCTACTACTACTACTACTACTACTACAAGAACAACCACTACTACTTCTACAAGAACAACCACTACTTCTCCTACTACTACTACTACTACTACTACAAGAACAACCACTAATACTACTACTACTAAAAGAACAACCACTACTACTACTACAAGAACAACCACTACTACTACGAGTACTACTACTACTACTACTACTACTACAAGAACAACCACTACTACTACTACAAGTACAACCACGACTACTACTACTACTACAAGAACAACCACTACTACTACTACTACTACTACAAGTAGAACCACTACTACTACTAAAACAACAACCACTACTACTACTACAAGAACAACCACTACTACTACTACAAGTATTACAAGAAAAACCACTACTACTACTACAAGAACAAGCACTACTACTTCTACAAGAACAACCACTACAACTACCATTACTACAACTACAAGAACAACCACTACTACTACAAGAACAACCAACACTACTACTACTGCTACTACAAGAACAACCGCTACTACTACTACTACTACTACTACAAGAACAACCACTACTACTTCTACAAGAACAACCACTACTTCTCCTACTACTACTACTACTACAAGAACAACCACTACTACTACTACTACTAAAAGAACAACCACTACTACTACTACAAGAACAACCACTACTACTACTAGTACTACTACTACTACTACAAGAACAACCACTACTACTTCTAAAAGTACAGCCACAACTACTACTACAAGAATAACCCCTACTACTGCTACAAGAACAACCACTGCTTCTCCTACGACTCCTTATACTACAAGAACAAACACTACTACTAGTAGTATTACATGAAAAACCACTACTACTACTACAAGAACAACTGCTACTAATACTATTACAAGTACAACCACTAATACTACCAGAACAACCACTACTACTACTACAAGAGAAACCACTACTGCTACTACAGGAACAACCACTACTACTATTACTAGTATTACAACAACAACCAGTACTACCATTACAAGAACAAACACTACTATTTCCAGAAGTAAAACCACTACTACTACTGTTACTACAAGAACAACCAGCACCACTACTACTACTACAAGAACAACCACTACTACTACTACAGGAACAACCACTACAACTACCACTACTACAACTACAAGAACAACCACCACTACAACAACAAATACTACTACTACAAGAGAAACCACTTCTACTACTACTACTACTACTACAAGAACAACCACTACTACTACTACTACAAGAACAACCACTACAACTACCACTACTACAACTACAAGAACAACCACTACTACTACAAGAACAACCACCACTACTACTACTTCTACAAGAACAACCACTACTACTACTACAAGAACAACCGCCACTACTACTACTACTACTACTACAAGATGAACCACTACTACTACTACTACTACTTCTACAAGTAGAACCACTACTACTACTAAAACAACAACCACTACTACTACTACAAGAACAACCACTACTACTACTACAAGTATTACAAGAAAAACCACTACTACTACTACAAGAACAACCACTACTACTTCTACAAGAACAACCACTACAACTACCACTACTACAACTACAAGAACAACCACTACTACTACAAGAACAACCACCACTACTACTACTGCTACTACAAGAACAACCGCTACTACTACTACTACTACTACAAGAACAACCACTACTACTTCTACAAGAACAACCACTACTTCTCCTACTACTACTACTACTACTACAAGAACAACCACTAATACTACTACTACTAAAAGAACAACCACTACTACTACTACAAGAACAACCACTACTACTACTAGTACTACTACTACTACTACTACTACAAGAACAACCACTACTACTACTACAAGTACAACCACGACTACTACTACTACTACAAGAACAACCACTACTACTACTACTACTACTACAAGTAGAACCACTACTACTACTAAAACAACAACCACTACTACTACTACAAGAACAACCACTACTACTACTACAAGTATTACAAGAAAAACCACTACTACTACTACAAGAACAACCACTACTACTTCTACAAGAACAACCACTACAACTACCACTACTACAACTACAAGAACAACCACTACTACTACAAGAACAACCACCACTACTACTACTGCTACTTCAAGAACAACCGCTACTACTACTACTACTACTACAAGAACAACCACTACTACTTCTACAAGAACAACCACTACTTCTCCTACTACTACTACTACTACTACAAGAACAACCACTAATACTACTACTACTAAAAGAACAACCACTACTACTACTACAAGAACAACCACTACTACTACTAGTACTACTACTACTACTACTACTACAAGAACAACCACTACTACTACTACAAGTACAACCACGACTACTACTACTACTACAAGAACAACCACTACTACTACTACTACTACTACAAGTAGAACCACTACTACTACTAAAACAACAACCACTACTACTACTACAAGAACAACCACTACTACTACTACAAGTATTACAAGAAAAACCACTACTACTACTACAAGAACAACCACTACTACTTCTACAAGAACAACCACTACAACTACCATTACTACAACTACAAGAACAACCACTACTACTACAAGAACAACCACCACTACTACTACTGCTACTACAAGAACAACCGCTACTACTACTACTACTACTACAAGAACAACCACTACTACTTCTACAAGAACAACCACTACTTCTCCTACTACTACTACTACTACTACAAGAACAACCACTACTACTACTACTACTAAAAGAACAACCACTACTACTACTACAAGAACAACCACTACTACTACTAGTACTACTACTACTACTACTACTACAAGAACAACCACTGCTTCTCCTACTACTCCTTATACTACAAGAACAAACACTACTACTAGTAGTATTACAAGAAAAACCACTACTACTACTACAAGAACAACTGCTACTAATACTATTACAAGTACAACCACTAATACTACCAGAACAACCACTACTACTACTACAAGAGAAACCACTACTGCTACTACAGGAACAACCACTACTACTATTACTAGTATTACAACAACAACCAGTACTACCATTACAAGAACAAACACTACTATTTCCAGAAGTAAAACCACTACTACTACTGTTACTACAAGAACAACCAGCACCACTACTACTACTACAAGAACAACCACTACTACTACTACAAGAACAACCACTACAACTACCACTACTACAACTACAAGAACAACCACCACTACAACAACAAATACTACTACTACAAGAGAAACCACTTCTACTACTACTACTACTACAAGAACAACCACTACTACTACTACAAGAACAACCACTACAACTACCACTACTACAACTACAAGAACAACCACTACTACTACAAGAACAACCACCACTACTACTACTTCTACAAGAACAACCACTACTACTACTACAAGAACAACCGCCACTACTACTACTACTACTACTACAAGATCAACCACTACTACTACTACTACTTCTACAAGTAGAACCACTACTACTACTAAAACAACAACCACTACTACTACTACAAGAACAACCACTACTACTACTACAAGTATTACAAGAAAAACCACTACTACTACTACAAGAACAACCACTACTACTTCTACAAGAACAACCACTACAACTACCACTACTACAACTACAAGAACAACCACTACTACTACAAGAACAACCACCACTACTACTACTGCTACTACAAGAACAACCGCTACTACTACTACTACTACTACTACAAGAACAACCACTACTACTTCTACAAGAACAACCACTACTTCTCCTACTACTACTACTACTACTACTACAAGAACAACCACTAATACTACTACTACTAAAAGAACAACCACTACTACTACTACAAGAACAACCACTACTACTACGAGTACTACTACTACTACTACTACTACAAGAACAACCACTACTACTACTACAAGTACAACCACGACTACTACTACTACTACAAGAACAACCACTACTACTACTACTACTACTACAAGTAGAACCACTACTACTACTAAAACAACAACCACTACTACTACTACAAGAACAACCACTACTACTACTACAAGTATTACAAGAAAAACCACTACTACTACTACAAGAACAACCACTACTACTTCTACAAGAACAACCACTACAACTACCATTACTACAACTACAAGAACAACCACTACTACTACAAGAACAACCAACACTACTACTACTGCTACTACAAGAACAACCGCTACTACTACTACTACTACTACTACAAGAACAACCACTACTACTTCTACAAGAACAACCACTACTTCTCCTACTACTACTACTACTACAAGAACAACCACTACTACTACTACTACTAAAAGAACAACCACTACTACTACTACAAGAACAACCACTACTACTACTAGTACTACTACTACTACTACAAGAACAACCACTACTACTTCTAAAAGTACAGCCACAACTACTACTACAAGAATAACCCCTACTACTGCTACAAGAACAACCACTGCTTCTCCTACGACTCCTTATACTACAAGAACAAACACTACTACTAGTAGTATTACAAGAAAAACCACTACTACTACTACAAGAACAACTGCTACTAATACTATTACAAGTACAACCACTAATACTACCAGAACAACCACTACTACTACTACAAGAGAAACCACTACTGCTACTACAGGAACAACCACTACTACTATTACTAGTATTACAACAACAACCAGTACTACCATTACAAGAACAAACACTACTATTTCCAGAAGTAAAACCACTACTACTACTGTTACTACAAGAACAACCAGCACCACTACTACTACTACAAGAACAACCACTACTACTACTACAGGAACAACCACTACAACTACCACTACTACAACTACAAGAACAACCACCACTACAACAACAAATACTACTACTACAAGAGAAACCACTTCTACTACTACTACTACTACTACAAGAACAACCACTACTACTACTACTACAAGAACAACCACTACAACTACCACTACTACAACTACAAGAACAACCACTACTACTACAAGAACAACCACCACTACTACTACTTCTACAAGAACAACCACTACTACTACTACAAGAACAACCGCCACTACTACTACTACTACTACTACAAGATGAACCACTACTACTACTACTACTACTTCTACAAGTAGAACCACTACTACTACTAAAACAACAACCACTACTACTACTACAAGAACAACCACTACTACTACTACAAGTATTACAAGAAAAACCACTACTACTACTACAAGAACAACCACTACTACTTCTACAAGAACAACCACTACAACTACCACTACTACAACTACAAGAACAACCACTACTACTACAAGAACAACCACCACTACTACTACTGCTACTACAAGAACAACCGCTACTACTACTACTACTACTACAAGAACAACCACTACTACTTCTACAAGAACAACCACTACTTCTCCTACTACTACTACTACTACTACTACAAGAACAACCACTAATACTACTACTACTAAAAGAACAACCACTACTACTACTACTACAAGAACAACCACTACTACTACTAGTACTACTACTACTACTACTACTACAAGAACAACCACTACTACTACTACAAGTACAACCACGACTACTACTACTACTACAAGAACAACCACTACTACTACTACTACTACTACAAGTAGAACCACTACTACTACTAAAACAACAACCACTACTACTACTACAAGAACAACCACTACTACTACTACAAGTATTACAAGAAAAACCACTACTACTACTACAAGAACAACCACTACTACTTCTACAAGAACAACCACTACAACTACCATTACTACAACTACAAGAACAACCACTACTACTACAAGAACAACCACCACTACTACTACTGCTACTACAAGAACAACCGCTACTACTACTACTACTACAAGAACAACCACTACTACTTCTACAAGAACAACCACTACTTCTCCTACTACTACTACTACTACTACAAGAACAACCACTACTACTACTACTACTAAAAGAACAACCACTACTACTACTACAAGAACAACCACTACTACTACTAGTACTACTACTACTACTACTACTACAAGAACAACCACTGCTTCTCCTACTACTCCTTATACTACAAGAACAAACACTACTACTAGTAGTATTACAAGAAAAACCACTACTACTACTACAAGAACAACTGCTACTAATACTATTACAAGTACAACCACTAATACTACCAGAACAACCACTACTACTACTACAAGAGAAACCACTACTGCTACTACAGGAACAACCACTACTACTATTACTAGTATTACAACAACAACCAGTACTACCATTACAAGAACAAACACTACTATTTCCAGAAGTAAAACCACTACTACTACTGTTACTACAAGAACAACCAGCACCACTACTACTACTACAAGAACAACCACTACTACTACTACAAGAACAACCACTACAACTACCACTACTACAACTACAAGAACAACCACCACTACAACAACAAATACTACTACTACAAGAGAAACCACTTCTACTACTACTACTACTACAAGAACAACCACTACTACTACTACAAGAACAACCACTACAACTACCACTACTACAACTACAAGAACAACCACTACTACTACAAGAACAACCACCACTACTACTACTTCTACAAGAACAACCACTACTACTACTACAAGAACAACCGCCACTACTACTACTACTACTACTACAAGATGAACCACTACTACTACTACTACTACTTCTACAAGTAGAACCACTACTACTACTAAAACAACAACCACTACTACTACTACAAGAACAACCACTACTACTACTACAAGTATTACAAGAAAAACCACTACTACTACTACAAGAACAACCACTACTACTTCTACAAGAACAACCACTACAACTACCACTACTACAACTACAAGAACAACCACTACTACTACAAGAACAACCACCACTACTACTACTGCTACTACAAGAACAACCGCTACTACTACTACTACTACTACAAGAACAACCACTACTACTTCTACAAGAACAACCACTACTTCTCCTACTACTACTACTACTACTACAAGAACAACCACTAATACTACTACTACTAAAAGAACAACCACTACTACTACTACAAGAACAACCACTACTACTACTAGTACTACTACTACTACTACTACTACAAGAACAACCACTACTACTACTACAAGTACAACCACGACTACTACTACTACTACAAGAACAACCACTACTACTACTACTACTACTACAAGTAGAACCACTACTACTACTAAAACAACAACCACTACTACTACTACAAGAACAACCACTACTACTACTACAAGTATTACAAGAAAAACCACTACTACTACTACAAGAACAACCACTACTACTTCTACAAGAACAACCACTACAACTACCATTACTACAACTACAAGAACAACCACTACTACTACAAGAACAACCACCACTACTACTACTGCTACTACAAGAACAACCGCTACTACTACTACTACTACAAGAACAACCACTACTACTTCTACAAGAACAACCACTACTTCTCCTACTACTACTACTACTACTACAAGAACAACCACTACTACTACTACTACTAAAAGAACAACCACTACTACTACTACAAGAACAACCACTACTACTACTAGTACTACTACTACTACTACTACTACAAGAACAACCACTGCTTCTCCTACTACTCCTTATACTACAAGAACAAACACTACTACTAGTAGTATTACAAGAAAAACCACTACTACTACTACAAGAACAACTGCTACTAATACTATTACAAGTACAACCACTAATACTACCAGAACAACCACTACTACTACTACAAGAGAAACCACTACTGCTACTACAGGAACAACCACTACTACTATTACTAGTATTACAACAACAACCAGTACTACCATTACAAGAACAAACACTACTATTTCCAGAAGTAAAACCACTACTACTACTGTTACTACAAGAACAACCAGCACCACTACTACTACTACAAGAACAACCACTACTACTACTACAAGAACAACCACTACAACTACCACTACTACAACTACAAGAACAACCACCACTACAACAACAAATACTACTACTACAAGAGAAACCACTTCTACTACTACTACTACTACTACAAAAACAACCACTACTACTACTACAAGAACAACCACTACAACTACCACTACTACAACTACAAGAACAACCACTACTACTACAAGAACAACCACCACTACTACTACTTCTACAAGAACAACCACTACTACTACTACAAGAACAACCGCCACTACTACTACTACTACTACTACAAGATCAACCACTACTACTACTACTACTTCTACAAGTAGAACCACTACTACTACTAAAACAACAACCACTACTACTACTACAAGAACAACCACTACTACTACTACAAGTATTACAAGAAAAACCACTACTACTACTACAAGAACAACCACTACTACTTCTACAAGAACAACCACTACAACTACCACTACTACAACTACAAGAACAACCACTACTACTACAAGAACAACCACCACTACTACTACTGCTACTACAAGAACAACCGCTACTACTACTACTACTACTACTACAAGAACAACCACTACTACTTCTACAAGAACAACCACTACTTCTCCTACTACTACTACTACTACTACTACAAGAACAACCACTAATACTACTACTACTAAAAGAACAACCACTACTACTACTACAAGAACAACCACTACTACTACGAGTACTACTACTACTACTACTACTACTACTACAAGAACAACCACTACTACTACTACAAGTACAACCACGACTACTACTACTACTACAAGAACAACCACTACTACTACTACTACTACTACAAGTAGAACCACTACTACTACTAAAACAACAACCACTACTACTACTACAAGAACAACCACTACTACTACTACAAGTATTACAAGAAAAACCACTACTACTACTACAAGAACAAGCACTACTACTTCTACAAGAACAACCACTACAACTACCATTACTACAACTACAAGAACAACCACTACTACTACAAGAACAACCAACACTACTACTACTGCTACTACAAGAACAACCGCTACTACTACTACTACTACTACTACAAGAACAACCACTACTACTTCTACAAGAACAACCACTACTTCTCCTACTACTACTACTACTACAAGAACAACCACTACTACTACTACTACTAAAAGAACAACCACTACTACTACTACAAGAACAACCACTACTACTACTAGTACTACTACTACTACTACAAGAACAACCACTACTACTTCTAAAAGTACAGCCACAACTACTACTACAAGAATAACCCCTACTACTGCTACAAGAACAACCACTGCTTCTCCTACGACTCCTTATACTACAAGAACAAACACTACTACTAGTAGTATTACATGAAAAACCACTACTACTACTACAAGAACAACTGCTACTAATACTATTACAAGTACAACCACTAATACTACCAGAACAACCACTACTACTACTACAAGAGAAACCACTACTGCTACTACAGGAACAACCACTACTACTATTACTAGTATTACAACAACAACCAGTACTACCATTACAAGAACAAACACTACTATTTCCAGAAGTAAAACCACTACTACTACTGTTACTACAAGAACAACCAGCACCACTACTACTACTACAAGAACAACCACTACTACTACTACAGGAACAACCACTACAACTACCACTACTACAACTACAAGAACAACCACCACTACAACAACAAATACTACTACTACAAGAGAAACCACTTCTACTACTACTACTACTACTACAAGAACAACCACTACTACTACTACTACAAGAACAACCACTACAACTACCACTACTACAACTACAAGAACAACCACTACTACTACAAGAACAACCACCACTACTACTACTTCTACAAGAACAACCACTACTACTACTACAAGAACAACCGCCACTACTACTACTACTACTACTACAAGATGAACCACTACTACTACTACTACTACTTCTACAAGTAGAACCACTACTACTACTAAAACAACAACCACTACTACTACTACAAGAACAACCACTACTACTACTACAAGTATTACAAGAAAAACCACTACTACTACTACAAGAACAACCACTACTACTTCTACAAGAACAACCACTACAACTACCACTACTACAACTACAAGAACAACCACTACTACTACAAGAACAACCACCACTACTACTACTGCTACTACAAGAACAACCGCTACTACTACTACTACTACTACAAGAACAACCACTACTACTTCTACAAGAACAACCACTACTTCTCCTACTACTACTACTACTACTACAAGAACAACCACTAATACTACTACTACTAAAAGAACAACCACTACTACTACTACAAGAACAACCACTACTACTACTAGTACTACTACTACTACTACTACTACAAGAACAACCACTACTACTACTACAAGTACAACCACGACTACTACTACTACTACAAGAACAACCACTACTACTACTACTACTACTACAAGTAGAACCACTACTACTACTAAAACAACAACCACTACTACTACTACAAGAACAACCACTACTACTACTACAAGTATTACAAGAAAAACCACTACTACTACTACAAGAACAACCACTACTACTTCTACAAGAACAACCACTACAACTACCACTACTACAACTACAAGAACAACCACTACTACTACAAGAACAACCACCACTACTACTACTGCTACTTCAAGAACAACCGCTACTACTACTACTACTACTACAAGAACAACCACTACTACTTCTACAAGAACAACCACTACTTCTCCTACTACTACTACTACTACTACAAGAACAACCACTAATACTACTACTACTAAAAGAACAACCACTACTACTACTACAAGAACAACCACTACTACTACTAGTACTACTACTACTACTACTACTACAAGAACAACCACTACTACTACTACAAGTACAACCACGACTACTACTACTACTACAAGAACAACCACTACTACTACTACTACTACTACAAGTAGAACCACTACTACTACTAAAACAACAACCACTACTACTACTACAAGAACAACCACTACTACTACTACAAGTATTACAAGAAAAACCACTACTACTACTACAAGAACAACCACTACTACTTCTACAAGAACAACCACTACAACTACCATTACTACAACTACAAGAACAACCACTACTACTACAAGAACAACCACCACTACTACTACTGCTACTACAAGAACAACCGCTACTACTACTACTACTACTACAAGAACAACCACTACTACTTCTACAAGAACAACCACTACTTCTCCTACTACTACTACTACTACTACAAGAACAACCACTACTACTACTACTACTAAAAGAACAACCACTACTACTACTACAAGAACAACCACTACTACTACTAGTACTACTACTACTACTACTACTACAAGAACAACCACTGCTTCTCCTACTACTCCTTATACTACAAGAACAAACACTACTACTAGTAGTATTACAAGAAAAACCACTACTACTACTACAAGAACAACTGCTACTAATACTATTACAAGTACAACCACTAATACTACCAGAACAACCACTACTACTACTACAAGAGAAACCACTACTGCTACTACAGGAACAACCACTACTACTATTACTAGTATTACAACAACAACCAGTACTACCATTACAAGAACAAACACTACTATTTCCAGAAGTAAAACCACTACTACTACTGTTACTACAAGAACAACCAGCACCACTACTACTACTACAAGAACAACCACTACTACTACTACAAGAACAACCACTACAACTACCACTACTACAACTACAAGAACAACCACCACTACAACAACAAATACTACTACTACAAGAGAAACCACTTCTACTACTACTACTACTACAAGAACAACCACTACTACTACTACAAGAACAACCACTACAACTACCACTACTACAACTACAAGAACAACCACTACTACTACAAGAACAACCACCACTACTACTACTTCTACAAGAACAACCACTACTACTACTACAAGAACAACCGCCACTACTACTACTACTACTACTACAAGATCAACCACTACTACTACTACTACTTCTACAAGTAGAACCACTACTACTACTAAAACAACAACCACTACTACTACTACAAGAACAACCACTACTACTACTACAAGTATTACAAGAAAAACCACTACTACTACTACAAGAACAACCACTACTACTTCTACAAGAACAACCACTACAACTACCACTACTACAACTACAAGAACAACCACTACTACTACAAGAACAACCACCACTACTACTACTGCTACTACAAGAACAACCGCTACTACTACTACTACTACTACTACAAGAACAACCACTACTACTTCTACAAGAACAACCACTACTTCTCCTACTACTACTACTACTACTACTACAAGAACAACCACTAATACTACTACTACTAAAAGAACAACCACTACTACTACTACAAGAACAACCACTACTACTACGAGTACTACTACTACTACTACTACTACAAGAACAACCACTACTACTACTACAAGTACAACCACGACTACTACTACTACTACAAGAACAACCACTACTACTACTACTACTACTACAAGTAGAACCACTACTACTACTAAAACAACAACCACTACTACTACTACAAGAACAACCACTACTACTACTACAAGTATTACAAGAAAAACCACTACTACTACTACAAGAACAACCACTACTACTTCTACAAGAACAACCACTACAACTACCATTACTACAACTACAAGAACAACCACTACTACTACAAGAACAACCAACACTACTACTACTGCTACTACAAGAACAACCGCTACTACTACTACTACTACTACTACAAGAACAACCACTACTACTTCTACAAGAACAACCACTACTTCTCCTACTACTACTACTACTACAAGAACAACCACTACTACTACTACTACTAAAAGAACAACCACTACTACTACTACAAGAACAACCACTACTACTACTAGTACTACTACTACTACTACAAGAACAACCACTACTACTTCTAAAAGTACAGCCACAACTACTACTACAAGAATAACCCCTACTACTGCTACAAGAACAACCACTGCTTCTCCTACGACTCCTTATACTACAAGAACAAACACTACTACTAGTAGTATTACAAGAAAAACCACTACTACTACTACAAGAACAACTGCTACTAATACTATTACAAGTACAACCACTAATACTACCAGAACAACCACTACTACTACTACAAGAGAAACCACTACTGCTACTACAGGAACAACCACTACTACTATTACTAGTATTACAACAACAACCAGTACTACCATTACAAGAACAAACACTACTATTTCCAGAAGTAAAACCACTACTACTACTGTTACTACAAGAACAACCAGCACCACTACTACTACTACAAGAACAACCACTACTACTACTACAGGAACAACCACTACAACTACCACTACTACAACTACAAGAACAACCACCACTACAACAACAAATACTACTACTACAAGAGAAACCACTTCTACTACTACTACTACTACTACAAGAACAACCACTACTACTACTACTACAAGAACAACCACTACAACTACCACTACTACAACTACAAGAACAACCACTACTACTACAAGAACAACCACCACTACTACTACTTCTACAAGAACAACCACTACTACTACTACAAGAACAACCGCCACTACTACTACTACTACTACTACAAGATGAACCACTACTACTACTACTACTACTTCTACAAGTAGAACCACTACTACTACTAAAACAACAACCACTACTACTACTACAAGAACAACCACTACTACTACTACAAGTATTACAAGAAAAACCACTACTACTACTACAAGAACAACCACTACTACTTCTACAAGAACAACCACTACAACTACCACTACTACAACTACAAGAACAACCACTACTACTACAAGAACAACCACCACTACTACTACTGCTACTACAAGAACAACCGCTACTACTACTACTACTACTACAAGAACAACCACTACTACTTCTACAAGAACAACCACTACTTCTCCTACTACTACTACTACTACTACTACAAGAACAACCACTAATACTACTACTACTAAAAGAACAACCACTACTACTACTACTACAAGAACAACCACTACTACTACTAGTACTACTACTACTACTACTACTACAAGAACAACCACTACTACTACTACAAGTACAACCACGACTACTACTACTACTACAAGAACAACCACTACTACTACTACTACTACTACAAGTAGAACCACTACTACTACTAAAACAACAACCACTACTACTACTACAAGAACAACCACTACTACTACTACAAGTATTACAAGAAAAACCACTACTACTACTACAAGAACAACCACTACTACTTCTACAAGAACAACCACTACAACTACCATTACTACAACTACAAGAACAACCACTACTACTACAAGAACAACCACCACTACTACTACTGCTACTACAAGAACAACCGCTACTACTACTACTACTACAAGAACAACCACTACTACTTCTACAAGAACAACCACTACTTCTCCTACTACTACTACTACTACTACAAGAACAACCACTACTACTACTACTACTAAAAGAACAACCACTACTACTACTACAAGAACAACCACTACTACTACTAGTACTACTACTACTACTACTACTACAAGAACAACCACTGCTTCTCCTACTACTCCTTATACTACAAGAACAAACACTACTACTAGTAGTATTACAAGAAAAACCACTACTACTACTACAAGAACAACTGCTACTAATACTATTACAAGTACAACCACTAATACTACCAGAACAACCACTACTACTACTACAAGAGAAACCACTACTGCTACTACAGGAACAACCACTACTACTATTACTAGTATTACAACAACAACCAGTACTACCATTACAAGAACAAACACTACTATTTCCAGAAGTAAAACCACTACTACTACTGTTACTACAAGAACAACCAGCACCACTACTACTACTACAAGAACAACCACTACTACTACTACAAGAACAACCACTACAACTACCACTACTACAACTACAAGAACAACCACCACTACAACAACAAATACTACTACTACAAGAGAAACCACTTCTACTACTACTACTACTACAAGAACAACCACTACTACTACTACAAGAACAACCACTACAACTACCACTACTACAACTACAAGAACAACCACTACTACTACAAGAACAACCACCACTACTACTACTTCTACAAGAACAACCACTACTACTACTACAAGAACAACCGCCACTACTACTACTACTACTACTACAAGATGAACCACTACTACTACTACTACTACTTCTACAAGTAGAACCACTACTACTACTAAAACAACAACCACTACTACTACTACAAGAACAACCACTACTACTACTACAAGTATTACAAGAAAAACCACTACTACTACTACAAGAACAACCACTACTACTTCTACAAGAACAACCACTACAACTACCACTACTACAACTACAAGAACAACCACTACTACTACAAGAACAACCACCACTACTACTACTGCTACTACAAGAACAACCGCTACTACTACTACTACTACTACAAGAACAACCACTACTACTTCTACAAGAACAACCACTACTTCTCCTACTACTACTACTACTACTACAAGAACAACCACTAATACTACTACTACTAAAAGAACAACCACTACTACTACTACAAGAACAACCACTACTACTACTAGTACTACTACTACTACTACTACTACAAGAACAACCACTACTACTACTACAAGTACAACCACGACTACTACTACTACTACAAGAACAACCACTACTACTACTACTACTACTACAAGTAGAACCACTACTACTACTAAAACAACAACCACTACTACTACTACAAGAACAACCACTACTACTACTACAAGTATTACAAGAAAAACCACTACTACTACTACAAGAACAACCACTACTACTTCTACAAGAACAACCACTACAACTACCATTACTACAACTACAAGAACAACCACTACTACTACAAGAACAACCACCACTACTACTACTGCTACTACAAGAACAACCGCTACTACTACTACTACTACAAGAACAACCACTACTACTTCTACAAGAACAACCACTACTTCTCCTACTACTACTACTACTACTACAAGAACAACCACTACTACTACTACTACTAAAAGAACAACCACTACTACTACTACAAGAACAACCACTACTACTACTAGTACTACTACTACTACTACTACTACAAGAACAACCACTGCTTCTCCTACTACTCCTTATACTACAAGAACAAACACTACTACTAGTAGTATTACAAGAAAAACCACTACTACTACTACAAGAACAACTGCTACTAATACTATTACAAGTACAACCACTAATACTACCAGAACAACCACTACTACTACTACAAGAGAAACCACTACTGCTACTACAGGAACAACCACTACTACTATTACTAGTATTACAACAACAACCAGTACTACCATTACAAGAACAAACACTACTATTTCCAGAAGTAAAACCACTACTACTACTGTTACTACAAGAACAACCAGCACCACTACTACTACTACAAGAACAACCACTACTACTACTACAAGAACAACCACTACAACTACCACTACTACAACTACAAGAACAACCACCACTACAACAACAAATACTACTACTACAAGAGAAACCACTTCTACTACTACTACTACTACAAGAACAACCACTACTACTACTACAAGAACAACCACTACAACTACCACTACTACAACTACAAGAACAACCACTACTACTACAAGAACAACCACCACTACTACTACTTCTACAAGAACAACCACTACTACTACTACAAGAACAACCGCCACTACTACTACTACTACTACTACAAGATCAACCACTACTACTACTACTACTTCTACAAGTAGAACCACTACTACTACTAAAACAACAACCACTACTACTACTACAAGAACAACCACTACTACTACTACAAGTATTACAAGAAAAACCACTACTACTACTACAAGAACAACCACTACTACTTCTACAAGAACAACCACTACAACTACCACTACTACAACTACAAGAACAACCACTACTACTACAAGAACAACCACCACTACTACTACTGCTACTACAAGAACAACCGCTACTACTACTACTACTACTACAAGAACAACCACTACTACTTCTACAAGAACAACCACTACTTCTCCTACTACTACTACTACTACAAGAACAACCACTACTACTACTACTACTAAAAGAACAACCACTACTACTACTACAAGAACAACCACTACTACTACTAGTACTACTACTACTACTACTACTACTACTACTACAAGAACAACCACTACTACTTCTAAAAGTACAGCCACAACTACTACTACAAGAATAACCCCTACTACTGCTACAAGAACAACCACTGCTTCTCCTACGACTCCTTATACTACAAGAACAAACACTACTACTAGTAGTATTACAAGAAAAACCACTACTACTACTACAAGAACAACTGCTACTAATACTATTACAAGTACAACCACTAATACTACCAGAACAACCACTACTACTACTACAAGAGAAACCACTACTGCTACTACAGGAACAACCACTACTACTATTACTAGTATTACAACAACAACCAGTACTACCATTACAAGAACAAACACTACTATTTCCAGAAGTAAAACCACTACTACTACTGTTACTACAAGAACAACCAGCACCACTACTACTACTACAAGAACAACCACTACTACTACTACAGGAACAACCACTACAACTACCACTACTACAACTACAAGAACAACCACCACTACAACAACAAATACTACTACTACAAGAGAAACCACTTCTACTACTACTACTACTACAAGAACAACCACTACTACTACTACAAGAACAACCACTACAACTACCACTACTACAACTACAAGAACAACCACTACTACTACAAGAACAACCACCACTACTACTACTTCTACAAGAACAACCACTACTACTACTACAAGAACAACCGCCACTACTACTACTACTACTACTACAAGATCAACCACTACTACTACTACTACTTCTACAAGTAGAACCACTACTACTACTAAAACAACAACCACTACTACTACTACAAGAACAACCACTACTACTACTACAAGTATTACAAGAAAAACCACTACTACTACTACAAGAACAACCACTACTACTTCTACAAGAACAACCACTACAACTACCACTACTACAACTACAAGAACAACCACTACTACTACAAGAACAACCACCACTACTACTACTGCTACTACAAGAACAACCGCTACTACTACTACTACTACTACAAGAACAACCACTACTACTTCTACAAGAACAACCACTACTTCTCCTACTACTACTACTACTACTACAAGAACAACCACTAATACTACTACTACTAAAAGAACAACCACTACTACTACTACAAGAACAACCACTACTACTACGAGTACTACTACTACTACTACTACTACTACTACAAGAACAACCACTACTACTACTACAAGTACAACCACGACTACTACTACTACTACAAGAACAACCACTACTACTACTACTACTACTACTACAAGTAGAACCACTACTACTACTAAAACAACAACCACTACTACTACTACAAGAACAACCACTTCTACTACTACAAGTATTACAAGAAAAACCACTACTACTACTACAAGAACAACCACTACTACTTCTACAAGAACAACCACTACAACTACCATTACTACAACTACAAGAACAACCACTACTACTACAAGAACAACCAACACTACTACTACTGCTACTACAAGAACAACCGCTACTACTACTACTACTACTACTACAAGAACAACCACTACTACTTCTACAAGAACAACCACTACTTCTCCTACTACTACTACTACTACTACAAGAACAACCACTACTACTACTACTACTAAAAGAACAACCACTACTACTACTACAAGAACAACCACTACTACTACTAGTACTACTACTACTACTACAAGAACAACCACTACTACTTCTAAAAGTACAGCCACAACTACTACTACAAGAATAACCCCTACTACTGCTACAAGAACAACCACTGCTTCTCCTACGACTCCTTATACTACAAGAACAAACACTACTACTAGTAGTATTACAAGAAAAACCACTACTACTACTACAAGAACAACTGCTACTAATACTATTACAGGTACAACCACTAATACTACCAGAACAACCACTACTACTACTACAAGAGAAACCACTACTGCTACTACAGGAACAACCACTACTACTATTACTAGTATTACAACAACAACCAGTACTACCATTACAAGAACAAACACTACTATTTCCAGAAGTAAAACCACTACTACTACTGTTACTACAAGAACAACCAGCACCACTACTACTACTACAAGAACAACCACTACTACTACTACAGGAACAACCACTACAACTACCACTACTACAACTACAAGAACAACCACCACTACAACAACAAATACTACTACTACAAGAGAAACCACTTCTACTACTACTACTACTACTACAAGAACAACCACTACTACTACTACTACAAGAACAACCACTACAACTACCACTACTACAACTACAAGAACAACCACTACTACTACAAGAACAACCACCACTACTACTACTTCTACAAGAACAACCACTACTACTACTACAAGAACAACCGCCACTACTACTACTACTACTACTAAAACATCAACCACTACTACTACTACTACTACTTCTACAAGTAGAACCACTACTACTACTAAAACAACAACCACTACTACTACTACAAGAACAACCACTACTACTACTACAAGTATTACAAGAAAAACCACTACTACTACTACAAGAACAACCACTACTACTTCTACAAGAACAACCACTACAACTACCACTACTACAACTACAAGAACAACCACTACTACTACAAGAACAACCACCACTACTACTACTGCTACTACAAGAACAACCGCTACTACTACTACTACTACTACAAGAACAACCACTACTACTTCTACAAGAACAACCACTACTTCTCCTACTACTACTACTACTACTACTACAAGAACAACCACTAATACTACTACTACTAAAAGAACAACCACTACTACTACTACAAGAACAACCACTACTACTACTAGTACTACTACTACTACTACTACTACAAGAACAACCACTACTACTACTACAAGTACAACCACGACTACTACTACTACTACAAGAACAACCACTACTACTACTACTACTACTACAAGTAGAACCACTACTACTACTAAAACAACAACCACTACTACTACTACAAGAACAACCACTACTACTACTACAAGTATTACAAGAAAAACCACTACTACTACTACAAGAACAACCACTACTACTTCTACAAGAACAACCACTACAACTACCATTACTACAACTACAAGAACAACCACTACTACTACAAGAACAACCACCACTACTACTACTGCTACTACAAGAACAACCGCTACTACTACTACTACTACTACAAGAACAACCACTACTACTTCTACAAGAACAACCACTACTTCTCCTACTACTACTACTACTACTACAAGAACAACCACTACTACTACTACTACTAAAAGAACAACCACTACTACTACTACAAGAACAACCACTACTACTACTAGTACTACTACTACTACTACTACTACAAGAACAACCACTGCTTCTCCTACTACTCCTTATACTACAAGAACAAACACTACTACTAGTAGTATTACAAGAAAAACCACTACTACTACTACAAGAACAACTGCTACTAATACTATTACAAGTACAACCACTAATACTACCAGAACAACCACTACTACTACTACAAGAGAAACCACTACTGCTACTACAGGAACAACCACTACTACTATTACTAGTATTACAACAACAACCAGTACTACCATTACAAGAACAAACACTACTATTTCCAGAAGTAAAACCACTACTACTACTGTTACTACAAGAACAACCAGCACCACTACTACTACTACAAGAACAACCACTACTACTACTACAAGAACAACCACTACAACTACCACTACTACAACTACAAGAACAACCACCACTACAACAACAAATACTACTACTACAAGAGAAACCACTTCTACTACTACTACTACTACAAGAACAACCACTACTACTACTACAAGAACAACCACTACAACTACCACTACTACAACTACAAGAACAACCACTACTACTACAAGAACAACCACCACTACTACTACTTCTACAAGAACAACCACTACTACTACTACAAGAACAACCGCCACTACTACTACTACTACTACTACAAGATCAACCACTACTACTACTACTACTTCTACAAGTAGAACCACTACTACTACTAAAACAACAACCACTACTACTACTACAAGAACAACCACTACTACTACTACAAGTATTACAAGAAAAACCACTACTACTACTACAAGAACAACCACTACTACTTCTACAAGAACAACCACTACAACTACCACTACTACAACTACAAGAACAACCACTACTACTACAAGAACAACCACCACTACTACTACTGCTACTACAAGAACAACCGCTACTACTATTACTACTACTACAAGAACAACCACTACTACTTCTACAAGAACAACCACTACTTCTCCTACTACTACTACTACTACTACAAGAACAACCACTAATACTACTACTACTAAAAGAACAACCACTACTACTACTACAAGAACAACCACTACTACTACGAGTACTACTACTACTACTACTACTACTACAAGAACAACCAACTACTACTACTACAAGAACAACCACTGATTCTCCTACTACTACTATTACAAGAACAACCACTACTACTACTACAAGATCAAAAACCACTACTACTACCACTACTAATACTACTACTACGACTACTACATGAACAACCAATACTACTACTACTACTACTACAAGAACAACCACTACTACTACTGCTACTACTACTACAAGAACAAACACTACTACTAATACTAGAACAACCACTACTACTACTACTACTACTACTGCTACAAGAACAACCACTAATACTAATACAAGAACAACCACTACTACTAATACTAATACTACTATTACAAGGACAACCACTACTATTACTACAAGTAGAGCCATTACAACTACTACAAGAACAACCACTACTACTACTACTACTACTACTACAAGAACAACCACTAATACTAATACAAGAACAACCACTACTATTAGAAGTACTACTACTACTACTACTACTACTACAAGAACAACCACTACTACTTCTAAAAGTACAGCCACAACTACTACTACAAGAATAACCCCTACTACTGCTACAAGAACAACCACTGCTTCTCCTACTACTACTTCTACTACAAGAACAACCACTACTACTAGTAATATTACAAGAAAAACCACTACTACTACTACAAGAACATCTGCTACTAATGCTATTACAAGTACAACCACTACTACTACCAGAACAACCACTACTACTACTACAAGAGAAACCACTACTACTACTACAGGAACAACCACTACTACTATTACTAGTATTACAACAACAACCAGTACTACCATTACAAGAACAAACACTACTATTTCCAGAAGTAAAACCACTACTACTACTGCTACTACAAGAACAACCAGCACCACTACTACTACTACAAGAACAACCACTACTACTACTACAAGAACAACCACTACAACTACCACTACTACAACTACAAGAACAACCACTACTACTACAAGAACAACCACCACTACAACAACAAATACTACTACTACAAGAGAAACCACTACTACTACTACTACTACTACAAGAACAACCACTACTACTACTACTACAAGAACAACCACTGCAACTACCACTACTACAACTACAAGAACAACCACTACTACTACAAGAACAACCACCACTACTACTACTTCTACAAGAACAACCACTACTACTACTACAAGAACAACCGCCAGTACTACTACTACTACTACAAGATCAACCACTACTACTACTACTACTACTTCTACAAGTAGAACCACTACTACTACTAAAACAACAACCACTACTACTACTACAAGAACAACCACTACTACTACTACAAGTATTACAAGAAAAACCACTACTACTACTACAAGAACAACCACTACTACTTCTACAAGAACAACCACTACAACTACCACTACTACAACTACAAGAACAACCACTACTACTACAAGAACAACCACCACTGCTACTACTGCTACTACAAGAACAACCGCTACTACTACTACTACTACTACAAGAACAACCACTACTACTTCTACAAGAACAACCACTACTTCTCCTACTACTACTACTACTACTACAAGAACAACCACTAATACTACTACTACTAAAAGAACAACCACTACTACTACTACAAGAACAACCACTACTACTACTAGTACTACTACTACTACTACTACTACTACTACTACTACAAGAACAACCACTACTACTACAAGAACAACCACCACTACTACTACTTCTACAAGAACAACCACTACTACTACTACAAGAACAACCGCCACTACTACTACTACTACTACTACAAGATCAACCACTACTACTACTACTACTACTTCTACAAGTAGAACCACTACTACTACTAAAACAACAACCACTACTACTACTACAAGAACAACCACTACTACTACTACAAGTATTACAAGAAAAACCACTACTACTACTACAAGAACAACCACTACTACTTCTACAAGAACAACCACTACAACTACCACTACTACAACTACAAGAACAACCACTACTACTACAAGAACAACCACCACTACTACTACTGCTACTACAAGAACAACCACTAATACTACTACTACTAAAAGAACAACCACTACTACTACTACAAGAACAACCACTACTACTACTACTACTACTACTACTACTACTACTACTACAAGAACAACCACTACTACTACAAGTACAACCACGACTACTACTACTACTACAAGAACAACCACTACTACTACTACTACTACTACAAGTAGAACCACTACTACTACTAAAACAACAACCACTACTACTACTACAAGAACAACCACTACTACTACTACAAGTATTACAAGAAAAACCACTACTACTACTGCAAGAACAACCACTACTACTTCTACAAGAACAACCACTACAACTACCATTACTACAACTACAAGAACAACCACTACTACTACAAGAACAACCACCACTACTACTACTGCTACTACAAGAACAACCGCTACTACTACTACTACTACTACTACAAGAACAACCACTACTACTTCTACAAGAACAACCACTACAACTACCACTACTACAACTACAAGAACAACCACTACTACTACAAGAACAACCACCACTACTACTACTGCTACTACAAGAACAACCGCTACTACTACTACTACTACTACTTCAAGAACAACCACTACTACTTCTACAAGAACAACCACTACTTTTCCTACTACTACTACTACTACTACAAGAACAACCACTAATACTACTACTACTAAAAGAACAACCACTACTACTACTACAAGAACAACCACTACTACTACGAGTACTACTACTACTACTACTACTACTACAAGAACAACCACTACTACTACTACAAGTACAACCACGACTACTACTACTACTACAAGAACAACCACTACTACTACTACTACTACTACAAGTAGAACCACTACTACTACTAAAACAACAACCACTACTACTACTACAAGAACAACCACTACTACTACTACAAGTATTACAAGAAAAACCACTACTACTACTACAAGAACAACCACTACTACTTCTACAAGAACAACCACTACAACTACCTTTACTACAACTACAAGAACAACCACTACTACTACAAGAACAACCAACACTACTACTGCTACTACAAGAACAACCGCTACTACTACTACTACTACTACTACAAGAACAACCACTACTACTTCTACAAGAACAACCACTACTTCTCCTACTACTACTACTACTACAAGAACAACCACTACTACTACTACTACTAAAAGAACAACCACTACTACTACTACAAGAACAACCACTACTACTACTAGTACTACTACTACTACTACAAGAACAACCACTACTACTTCTAAAAGTACAGCCACAACTACTACTACAAGAATAACCCCTACTACTGCTACAAGAACAACCACTGCTTCTCCTACGACTCCTTATACTACAAGAACAAACACTACTACTAGTAGTATTACAAGAAAAACCACTACTACTACTACAAGAACAACTGCTACTAATACTATTACAAGTACAACCACTAATACTACCAGAACAACCACTACTACTACTACAAGAGAAACCACTACTGCTACTACAGGAACAACCACTACTACTATTACTAGTATTACAACAACAACCAGTACTACCATTACAAGAACAAACACTACTATTTCCAGAAGTAAAACCACTACTACTACTGTTACTACAAGAACAACCAGCACCACTACTACTACTACAAGAACAACCACTACTACTACTACAGGAACAACCACTACAACTACCACTACTACAACTACAAGAACAACCACCACTACAACAACAAATACTACTACTACAAGAGAAACCACTTCTACTACTACTACTACTACTACAAGAACAACCACTACTACTACTACTACAAGAACAACCACTACAACTACCACTACTACAACTACAAGAACAACCACTACTACTACAAGAACAACCACCACTACTACTACTTCTACAAGAACAACCACTACTACTACTACAAGAACAACCGCCACTACTACTACTACTACTACTACAAGATCAACCACTACTACTACTACTACTACTTCTACAAGTAGAACCACTACTACTACTAAAACAACAACCACTACTAGTTCTACAAGAACAACCACTACTACTACTACAAGTATTACAAGAAAAACCACTACTACTACTACAAGAACAACCACTACTACTTCTACAAGAACAACCACTACAACTACCACTACTACAACTACAAGAACAACCACTACTACTACAAGAACAACCACCACTACTACTACTGCTACTACAAGAACAACCGCTACTACTACTACTACTACTACAAGAACAACCACTACTACTTCTACAAGAACAACCACTACTTCTCCTACTACTACTACTACTACTACTACAAGAACAACCACTAATACTACTACTACTAAAAGAACAACCACTACTACTACTACAAGAACAACCACTACTACTACTAGTACTACTACTACTACTACTACAAGAACAACCACTACTACTACTACAAGTACAACCACGACTACTACTACTACTACAAGAACAACCACTACTACTACTACTACTACTACAAGTAGAACCACTACTACTACTAAAACAACAACCACTACTACTACTACAAGAACAACCACTACTACTACTACAAGTATTACAAGAAAAACCACTACTACTACTACAAGAACAACCACTACTACTTCTACAAGAACAACCACTACAACTACCATTACTACAACTACAAGAACAACCACTACTACTACAAGAACAACCACCACTACTACTACTGCTACTACAAGAACAACCGCTACTACTACTACTACTACTACAAGAACAACCACTACTACTTCTACAAGAACAACCACTACTTCTCCTACTACTACTACTACTACTACAAGAACAACCACTAATACTACTACTACTAAAAGAACAACCACTACTACTACTACAAGAACAACCACTACTACTACTAGTACTACTACTACTACTACTACTACAAGAACAACCACTGCTTCTCCTACTACTCCTTATACTACAAGAACAAACACTACTACTAGTAGTATTACAAGAAAAACCACTACTACTACTACAAGAACAACTGCTACTAATACTATTACAAGTACAACCACTAATACTACCAGAACAACCACTACTACTACTACAAGAGAAACCACTACTGCTACTACAGGAACAACCACTACTACTATTACTAGTATTACAACAACAACCAGTACTACCATTACAAGAACAAACACTACTATTTCCAGAAGTAAAACCACTACTACTACTGTTACTACAAGAACAACCAGCACCACTACTACTACTACAAGAACAACCACTACTACTACTACAAGAACAACCACTACAACTACCACTACTACAACTACAAGAACAACCACCACTACAACAACAAATACTACTACTACAAGAGAAACCACTTCTACTACTACTACTACTACAAGAACAACCACTACTACTACTACAAGAACAACCACTACAACTACCACTACTACAACTACAAGAACAACCACTACTACTACAAGAACAACCACCACTACTACTACTTCTACAAGAACAACCACTACTACTACTACAAGAACAACCGCCACTACTACTACTACTACTACTACAAGATCAACCACTACTACTACTACTACTTCTACAAGTAGAACCACTACTACTACTAAAACAACAACCACTACTACTACTACAAGAACAACCACTACTACTACTACAAGTATTACAAGAAAAACCACTACTACTACTACAAGAACAACCACTACTACTTCTACAAGAACAACCACTACAACTACCACTACTACAACTACAAGAACAACCACTACTACTACAAGAACAACCACCACTACTACTACTGCTACTACAAGAACAACCGCTACTACTACTACTACTACAAGAACAACCACTACTACTTCTACAAGAACAACCACTACTTCTCCTACTACTACTACTACTACAAGAACAACCACTACTACTACTACTACTAAAAGAACAACCACTACTACTACTACAAGAACAACCACTACTACTACTAGTACTACTACTACTACTACTACTACTACAAGAACAACCACTACTACTTCTAAAAGTATAGCCACAACTACTACTACAAGAATAACCCCTACTACTGCTACAAGAACAACCACTGCTTCTCCTACTACTCCTTATACTACAAGAACAAACACTACTACTAGTAGTATTACAAGAAAAATCACTACTACTACTACAAGAACAACTGCTACTAATACTATTACAAGTACAACCACTAATACTACCAGAACAACCACTACTACTACTACAAGAGAAACCACTACTGCTACTACAGGAACAACCACTACTACTATTACTAGTATTACAACAACAACCAGTACTACCATTACAAGAACAAACACTACTATTTCCAGAAGTAAAACCACTACTACTACTGTTACTACAAGAACAACCAGCACCACTACTACTACTACAAGAACAACCACTACTACTACTACAAGAACAACCACTACAACTACCACTACTACAACTACAAGAACAACCACCACTACAACAACAAATACTACTACTACAAGAGAAACCACTTCTACTACTACTACTACTACAAGAACAACCACTACTACTACTACAAGAACAACCACTACAACTACCACTACTACAACTACAAGAACAACCACTACTACTACAAGAACAACCACCACTACTACTACTTCTACAAGAACAACCACTACTACTACTACAAGAACAACCGCCACTACTACTACTACTACTACTACAAGATCAACCACTACTACTACTACTACTTCTACAAGTAGAACCACTACTACTACTAAAACAACAACCACTACTACTACTACAAGAACAACCACTACTACTACTACAAGTATTACAAGAAAAACCACTACTACTACTACAAGAACAACCACTACTACTTCTACAAGAACAACCACTACAACTACCACTACTACAACTACAAGAACAACCACTACTACTACAAGAACAACCACCACTACTACTACTGCTACTACAAGAACAACCGCTACTACTACTACTACTACTACTACAAGAACAACCACTACTACTTCTACAAGAACAACCACTACTTCTCCTACTACTACTACTACTACAAGAACAACCACTACTACTACTACTACTAAAAGAACAACCACTACTACTACTACAAGAACAACCACTACTACTACTAGTACTACTACTACTACTACTACTACTACAAGAACAACCACTACTACTTCTAAAAGTATAGCCACAACTACTACTACAAGAATAACCCCTACTACTGCTACAAGAACAACCACTGCTTCTCCTACTACTCCTTATACTACAAGAACAAACACTACTACTAGTAGTATTACAAGAAAAATCACTACTACTACTACAAGAACAACTGCTACTAATACTATTACAAGTACAACCACTAATACTACCAGAACAACCACTACTACTACTACAAGAGAAACCACTACTGCTACTACAGGAACAACCACTACTACTATTACTAGTATTACAACAACAACCAGTACTACCATTACAAGAACAAACACTACTATTTCCAGAAGTAAAACCACTACTACTACTGTTACTACAAGAACAACCAGCACCACTACTACTACTACAAGAACAACCACTACTACTACTACAAGAACAACCACTACAACTACCACTACTACAACTACAAGAACAACCACCACTACAACAACAAATACTACTACTACAAGAGAAACCACTTCTACTACTACTACTACTACAAGAACAACCACTACTACTACTACAAGAACAACCACTACAACTACCACTACTACAACTACAAGAACAACCACTACTACTACAAGAACAACCACCACTACTACTACTTCTACAAGAACAACCACTACTACTACTACAAGAACAACCGCCACTACTACTACTACTACTACTACAAGATCAACCACTACTACTACTACTACTTCTACAAGTAGAACCACTACTACTACTAAAACAACAACCACTACTACTACTACAAGAACAACCACTACTACTACTACAAGTATTACAAGAAAAACCACTACTACTACTACAAGAACAACCACTACTACTTCTACAAGAACAACCACTACAACTACCACTACTACAACTACAAGAACAACCACTACTACTACAAGAACAACCACCACTACTACTACTGCTACTACAAGAACAACCGCTACTACTACTACCACTACTACAAGAACAACCACTACTACTTCTACAAGAACAACCACTACTTCTCCTACTACTACTACTACTACTACTACAAGAACAACCACTAATACTACTACTACTAAAAGAACAACCACTACTACTACTACAAGAACAACCACTACTACTACTACTACTACTACTACTACTACTACTACTACAAGAACAACCACTACTACTACAAGTACAACCACGACTACTACTACTACTACAAGAACAACCACTACTACTACTACTACTACTACAAGTAGAACCACTACTACTACTAAAACAACAACCACTACTACTACTACAAGAACAACCACTACTACTACTACAAGTATTACAAGAAAAACCACTACTACTACTGCAAGAACAACCACTACTACTTCTACAAGAACAACCACTACAACTACCATTACTACAACTACAAGAACAACCACTACTACTACAAGAACAACCACCACTACTACTACTGCTACTACAAGAACAACCGCTACTACTACTACTACTACTACTACAAGAACAACCACTACTACTTCTACAAGAACAACCACTACTTCTCCTACTACTACTACTACTACTACAAGAACAACCACTACTACTACTACTAAAAGAACAACCACTACTACTACTACAAGAACAACCACTACTACTACTAGTACTACTACTACTACTACTACTACTACTACTACAAGAACAACCACTACTACTTCTAAAAGTACAGCCACAACTACTACTACAAGAATAACCCCTACTACTGCTACAAGAACAACCACTGCTTCTCCTACTACTCCTTATACTACAAGAACAAACACTACTACTAGTAGTATTACAAGAAAAACCACTACTACTACTACAAGAACAACTGCTACTAATACTATTACAAGTACAACCACTAATACTACCAGAACAACCACTACTACTACTACAAGAGAAACCACTACTGCTACTACAGGAACAACCACTACTACTATTACTAGTATTACAACAACAACCAGTACTACCATTACAAGAACAAACACTACTATTTCCAGAAGTAAAACCACTACTACTACTGTTACTACAAGAACAACCAGCACCACTACTACTACTACAAGAACAACCACTGCTACTACTACAAGAACAACCACTACAACTACCACTACTACAACTACAAGAACAACCACCACTACAACAACAAATACTACTACTACAAGAGAAACCACTTCTACTACTACTACTACTACAAGAACAACCACTACTACTACTACAAGAACAACCACTACAACTACCACTACTACAACTACAAGAACAACCACTACTACTACAAGAACAACCACCACTACTACTACTTCTACAAGAACAACCACTACTACTACTACAAGAACAACCGCCACTACTACTACTACTACTACTACAAGATCAACCACTACTACTACTACTACTTCTACAAGTAGAACCACTACTACTACTAAAACAACAACCACTACTACTACTACAAGAACAACCACTACTACTACTACAAGTATTACAAGAAAAACCACTACTACTACTACAAGAACAACCACTACTACTTCTACAAGAACAACCACTACAACTACCACTACTACAACTACAAGAACAACCACTACTACTACAAGAACAACCACCACTACTACTACTGCTACTACAAGAACAACCGCTACTACTACTACTACTACTTCAAGAACAACCACTACTACTTCTACAAGAACAACCACTACTTCTCCTACTACTACTACTACTACTACAAGAACAACCACTAATACTACTACTACTAAAAGAACAACCACTACTACTACTACAAGAACAACCACTACTACTACGAGTACTACTACTACTACTACTACTACTACAAGAACAACCACTACTACTACTACAAGTACAACCACGACTACTACTACTACTACAAGAACAACCACTACTACTACTACTACTACTACAAGTAGAACCACTACTACTACTAAAACAACAACCACTACTACTACTACAAGAACAACCACTACTACTACTACAAGTATTACAAGAAAAACCACTACTACTACTACAAGAACAACCACTACTACTTCTACAAGAACAACCACTACAACTACCATTACTACAACTACAAGAACAACCACTACTACTACAAGAACAACCAACACTACTACTACTGCTACTACAAGAACAACCGCTACTACTACTACTACTACTACTACAAGAACAACCACTACTACTTCTACAAGAACAACCACTACTTCTCCTACTACTACTACTACTACTACAAGAACAACCACTACTACTACTACTACTAAAAGAACAACCACTACTACTACTACAAGAACAACCACTACTACTACTAGTACTACTACTACTACTACAAGAACAACCACTACTACTTCTAAAAGTACAGCCACAACTACTACTACAAGAATAACCCCTACTACTGCTACAAGAACAACCACTGCTTCTCCTACGACTCCTTATACTACAAGAACAAACACTACTACTAGTAGTATTACAAGAAAAACCACTACTACTACTACAAGAACAACTGCTACTAATACTATTACAAGTACAACCACTAATACTACCAGAACAACCACTACTACTACTACAAGAGAAACCACTACTGCTACTACAGGAACAACCACTACTACTATTACTAGTATTACAACAACAACCAGTACTACCATTACAAGAACAAACACTACTATTTCCAGAAGTAAAACCACTACTACTACTGTTACTACAAGAACAACCAGCACCACTACTACTACTACAAGAACAACCACTACTACTACTACAGGAACAACCACTACAACTACCACTACTACAACTACAAGAACAACCACCACTACAACAACAAATACTACTACTACAAGAGAAACCACTTCTACTACTACTACTACTACTACAAGAACAACCACTACTACTACTACTACAAGAACAACCACTACAACTACCACTACTACAACTACAAGAACAACCACTACTACTACAAGAACAACCACCACTACTACTACTTCTACAAGAACAACCACTACTACTACTACAAGAACAACCGCCACTACTACTACTACTACTACTACTACAAGATCAACCACTACTACTACTACTACTACTTCTACAAGTAGAACCACTACTACTACTAAAACAACAACCACTACTAGTTCTACAAGAAAAACCACTACTACTACTACAAGAACAACCACTACTACTTCTACAAGAACAACCACTACAACTACCACTACTACAACTACAAGAACAACCACTACTACTACAAGAACAACCACCACTACTACTACTGCTACTAGAAGAACAACCGCTACTACTACTACTACTACTACAAGAACAACCACTAATACTTCTACAAGAACAACCACTACTTCTCCTACTACTACTACTACTACTACTACTACAAGAACAACCACTAATACTACTACTACTAAAAGAACAACCACTACTACTACTACAAGAACAACCACTACTACTAGTACTACTACTACTACTACTACTACAAGAACAACCACTACTACTACTACAAGTACAACCACGACTACTACTACTACTACAAAAACAACCACTACTACTACTACTACTACTACTACAAGTAGAACCACTACTACTACTAAAACAACAACCACTACTACTACTACAAGAACAACCACTACTACTACTACAAGTATTACAAGAAAAACCACTACTACTACTACAAGAACAACCACTACTACTTCTACAAGAACAACCACTACAACTACCATTACTACAACTACAAGAACAACCACTACTACTACAAGAACAACCACCACTACTACTACTGCTACTACAAGAACAACCGCTACTACTACTACTACTACTACAAGAACAACCACTACTACTTCTACAAGAACAACCACTACTTCTCCTACTACTACTACTACTACTACAAGAACAACCACCACTACTACTACTACTAAAAGAACAACCACTACTACTACTACAAGAACAACCACTACTACTACTAGTACTACTACTACTACTACTACTACAAGAACAACCACTGCTTCTCCTACTACTCCTTATACTACAAGAACAAACACTACTACTAGTAGTATTACAAGAAAAACCACTACTACTACTACAAGAACAACTGCTACTAATACTATTACAAGTACAACCACTAATACTACCAGAACAACCACTACTACTACTACAAGAGAAACCACTACTGCTACTACAGGAACAACCACTACTACTATTACTAGTATTACAACAACAACCAGTACTACCATTACAAGAACAAACACTACTATTTCCAGAAGTAAAACCACTACTACTACTGTTACTACAAGAACAACCAGCACCACTACTACTACTACAAGAACAACCACTACTACTACTACAAGAACAACCACTACAACTACCACTACTACAACTACAAGAACAACCACCACTACAACAACAAATACTACTACTACAAGAGAAACCACTTCTACTACTACTACTACTACAAGAACAACCACTACTACTACTACAAGAACAACCACTACACCTACCACTACTACAACTACAAGAACAACCACTACTACTACAAGAACAACCACCACTACTACTACTTCTACAAGAACAACCACTACTACTACTACAAGAACAACCGCCACTACTACTACTACTACTACTACAAGATCAACCACTACTACTACTACTACTTCTACAAGTAGAACCACTACTACTACTAAAACAACAACCACTACTACTACTACAAGAACAACCACTACTACTACTACAAGTATTACAAGAAAAACCACTACTACTACTACAAGAACAACCACTACTACTTCTACAAGAACAACCACTACAACTACCACTACTACAACTACAAGAACAACCACTACTACTACAAGAACAACCACCACTACTACTACTGCTACTACAAGAACAACCGCTACTACTACTACTACTACTACTACAAGAACAACCACTACTACTTCTACAAGAACAACCACTACTTCTCCTACTACTACTACTACTACAAGAACAACCACTACTACTACTACTACTAAAAGAACAACCACTACTACTACTACAAGAACAACCACTACTACTACTAGTACTACTACTACTACTACTACTACTACAAGAACAACCACTACTACTTCTAAAAGTACAGCCACAACTACTACTACAAGAATAACCCCTACTACTGCTACAAGAACAACCACTGCTTCTCCTACTACTCCTTATACTACAAGAACAAACACTACTACTAGTAGTATTACAAGAAAAATCACTACTACTACTACAAGAACAACTGCTACTAATACTATTACAAGTACAACCACTAATACTACCAGAACAACCACTACTACTACTACAAGAGAAACCACTACTGCTACTACAGGAACAACCACTACTACTATTACTAGTATTACAACAACAACCAGTACTACCATTACAAGAACAAACACTACTATTTCCAGAAGTAAAACCACTACTACTACTGTTACTACAAGAACAACCAGCACCACTACTACTACTACAAGAACAACCACTACTACTACTACAAGAACAACCACTACAACTACCACTACTACAACTACAAGAACAACCACCACTACAACAACAAATACTACTACTACAAGAGAAACCACTTCTACTACTACTACTACTACAAGAACAACCACTACTACTACTACAAGAACAACCACTACAACTACCACTACTACAACTACAAGAACAACCACTACTACTACAAGAACAACCACCACTACTACTACTTCTACAAGAACAACCACTACTACTACTACAAGAACAACCGCCACTACTACTACTACTACTACTACAAGATCAACCACTACTACTACTACTACTTCTACAAGTAGAACCACTACTACTACTAAAACAACAACCACTACTACTACTACAAGAACAACCACTACTACTACTACAAGTATTACAAGAAAAACCACTACTACTACTACAAGAACAACCACTACTACTTCTACAAGAACAACCACTACAACTACCACTACTACAACTACAAGAACAACCACTACTACTACAAGAACAACCACCACTACTACTACTGCTACTACAAGAACAACCGCTACTACTACTACTACTACTACTACAAGAACAACCACTACTACTTCTACAAGAACAACCACTACTTCTCCTACTACTACTACTACTACTACTACAAGAACAACCACTAATACTACTACTACTAAAAGAACAACCACTACTACTACTACAAGAACAACCACTACTGCTACGAGTACTACTACTACTACTACTACTACTACAAGAACAACCACTACTACTACTACAAGTACAACCACGACTACTACTACTACTACAAGAACAACCACTACTACTACTACTACTACTACTACAAGTAGAACCACTACTACTACTAAAACAACAACCACTACTACTACTACAAGAACAACCACTACTACTACTACAAGTATTACAAGAAAAACCACTACTACTACTACAAGAACAACCACTACTACTTCTACAAGAACAACCACTACAACTACCATTACTACAACTACAAGAACAACCACTACTACTACAAGAACAACCAACACTACTACTACTGCTACTACAAGAACAACCGCTACTACTACTACTACTACTACTACAAGAACAACCACTACTACTTCTACAAGAACAACCACTACTTCTCCTACTACTACTACTACTACTACAAGAACAACCACTACTACTACTACTACTAAAAGAACAACCACTACTACTACTACAAGAACAACCACTACTACTACTAGTACTACTACTACTACTACAAGAACAACCACTACTACTTCTAAAAGTACAGCCACAACTACTACTACAAGAATAACCCCTACTACTGCTACAAGAACAACCACTGCTTCTCCTACGACTCCTTATACTACAAGAACAAACACTACTACTAGTAGTATTACAAGAAAAACCACTACTACTACTACAAGAACAACTGCTACTAATACTATTACAAGTACAACCACTAATACTACCAGAACAACCACTACTACTACTACAAGAGAAACCACTACTGCTACTACAGGAACAACCACTACTACTATTACTAGTATTACAACAACAACCAGTACTACCATTACAAGAACAAACACTACTATTTCCAGAAGTAAAACCACTACTACTACTGTTACTACAAGAACAACCAGCACCACTACTACTACTACAAGAACAACCACTACTACTACTACAGGAACAACCACTACAACTACCACTACTACAACTACAAGAACAACCACCACTACAACAACAAATACTACTACTACAAGAGAAACCACTTCTACTACTACTACTACTACTACAAGAACAACCACTACTACTACTACTACAAGAACAACCACTACAACTACCACTACTACAACTACAAGAACAACCACTACTACTACAAGAACAACCACCACTACTACTACTTCTACAAGAACAACCACTACTACTACTACAAGAACAACCGCCACTACTACTACTACTACTACTACAAGATCAACCACTACTACTACTACTACTACTTCTACAAGTAGAACCACTACTACTACTAAAACAACAACCACTACTAGTTCTACAAGAACAACCACTACTACTACTACAAGTATTACAAGAAAAACCACTACTACTACTACAAGAACAACCACTACTACTTCTACAAGAACAACCACTACAACTACCACTACTACAACTACAAGAACAACCACTACTACTACAAGAACAACCACCACTACTACTACTGCTACTAGAAGAACAACCGCTACTACTACTACTACTACTACAAGAACAACCACTACTACTTCTACAAGAACAACCACTACTTCTCCTACTACTACTACTACTACTACTACAAGAACAACCACTAATACTACTACTACTAAAAGAACAACCACTACTACTACTACAAGAACAACCACTACTACTACTAGTACTACTACTACTACTACTACAAGAACAACCACTACTACTACTACAAGTACAACCACGACTACTACTACTACTACAAGAACAACCACTACTACTACTACTACTACTACAAGTAGAACCACTACTACTACTAAAACAACAACCACCACTACTACTACAAGAACAACCACTACTACTACTACAAGTATTACAAGAAAAACCACTACTACTACTACAAGAACAACCACTACTACTTCTACAAGAACAACCACTACAACTACCATTACTACAACTACAAGAACAACCACTACTACTGCAAGAACAACCACCACTACTACTACTGCTACTACAAGAACAACCGCTACTACTACTACTACTACTACAAGAACAACCACTACTACTTCTACAAGAACAACCACTACTTCTCCTACTACTACTACTACTACTACAAGAACAACCACCACTACTACTACTACTAAAAGAACAACCACTACTACTACTACAAGAACAACCACTACTACTACTAGTACTACTACTACTACTACTACTACAAGAACAACCACTGCTTCTCCTACTACTCCTTATACTACAAGAACAAACACTACTACTAGTAGTATTACAAGAAAAACCACTACTACTACTACAAGAACAACTGCTACTAATACTATTACAAGTACAACCACTAATACTACCAGAACAACCACTACTACTACTACAAGAGAAACCACTACTGCTACTACAGGAACAACCACTACTACTATTACTAGTATTACAACAACAACCAGTACTACCATTACAAGAACAAACACTACTATTTCCAGAAGTAAAACCACTACTACTACTGTTACTACAAGAACAACCAGCACCACTACTACTACTACAAGAACAACCACTACTACTACTACAAGAACAACCACTACAACTACCACTACTACAACTACAAGAACAACCACCACTACAACAACAAATACTACTACTACAAGAGAAACCACTTCTACTACTACTACTACTACAAGAACAACCACTACTACTACTACAAGAACAACCACTACAACTACCACTACTACAACTACAAGAACAACCACTACTACTACAAGAACAACCACCACTACTACTACTTCTACAAGAACAACCACTACTACTACTACAAGAACAACCGCCACTACTACTACTACTACTACTACAAGATCAACCACTACTACTACTACTACTTCTACAAGTAGAACCACTACTACTACTAAAACAACAACCACTACTACTACTACAAGAACAACCACTACTACTACTACAAGTATTACAAGAAAAACCACTACTACTACTACAAGAACAACCACTACTACTTCTACAAGAACAACCACTACAACTACCACTACTACAACTACAAGAACAACCACTACTACTACAAGAACAACCACCACTACTACTACTGCTACTACAAGAACAACCGCTACTACTACTACTACTACTACTACAAGAACAACCACTACTACTTCTACAAGAACAACCACTACTTCTCCTACTACTACTACTACTACTACTACAAGAACAACCACTAATACTACTACTACTAAAAGAACAACCACTACTACTACTACAAGAACAACCACTACTACTACGAGTACTACTACTACTACTACTACTACTACAAGAACAACCACTACTACTACTACAAGTACAACCACGACTACTACTACTACTACAAGAACAACCACTACTACTACTACTACTACTACTACAAGTAGAACCACTACTACTAAAACAACAACCACTACTACTACTACAAGAACAACCACTACTACTACTACAAGTATTACAAGAAAAACCACTACTACTACTACAAGAACAACCACTACTACTTCTACAAGAACAACCACTACAACTACCATTACTACAACTACAAGAACAACCACTACTACTACAAGAACAACCAACACTACTACTACTGCTACTACAAGAACAACCGCTACTACTACTACTACTACTACAAGAACAACCACTACTACTTCTACAAGAACAACCACTACTTCTCCTACTACTACTACTACTACTACAAGAACAACCACTACTACTACTACTACTAAAAGAACAACCACTACTACTACTACAAGAACAACCACTACTACTACTAGTACTACTACTACTACTACAAGAACAACCACTACTACTTCTAAAAGTACAGCCACAACTACTACTACAAGAATAACCCCTACTACTGCTACAAGAACAACCACTGCTTCTCCTACGACTCCTTATACTACAAGAACAAACACTACTACTAGTAGTATTACAAGAAAAACCACTACTACTACTACAAGAACAACTGCTACTAATACTATTACAAGTACAACCACTAATACTACCAGAACAACCACTACTACTACTACAAGAGAAACCACTACTGCTACTACAGGAACAACCACTACTACTATTACTAGTATTACAACAACAACCAGTACTACCATTACAAGAACAAACACTACTATTTCCAGAAGTAAAACCACTACTACTACTGTTACTACAAGAACAACCAGCACCACTACTACTACTACAAGAACAACCACTACTACTACTACATTAACAACCACTACAACTACCACTACTACAACTACAAGAACAACCACCACTACAACAACAAATACTACTACTACAAGAGAAACCACTTCTACTACTACTACTACTACTACTACAAGAACAACCACTACTACTACTACTACAAGAACAACCACTACAACTACCACTACTACAACTACAAGAACAACCACTACTACTACAAGAACAACCACCACTACTACTACTTCTACAAGAACAACCACTACTACTACTACAAGAACAACCGCCACTACTACTACTACTACTACTACAAGATCAACCACTACTACTACTACTACTACTTCTACAAGTAGAACCACTACTACTACTAAAACAACAACCACTACTACTACTACAAGAACAACCACTACTACTACTACAAGTATTACAAGAAAAACCACTACTACTACTACAAGAACAACCACTACTACTTCTACAAGAACAACCACTACAACTACCACTACTACAACTACAAGAACAACCACTACTACTACAAGAACAACCACCACTACTACTACTGCTACTACAAGAACAACCGCTACTACTACTACTACTACTACAAGAACAACCACTACTACTTCTACAAGAACAACCACTACTTCTCCTACTACTACTACTACTACTACTACAAGAACAACCACTAATACTACTACTACTAAAAGAACAACCACTACTACAACTACAAGAACAACCACTACTACTACTAGTACTACTACTACTACTACTACTACAAGAACAACCACTACTACTACTACAAGTACAACCACGACTACTACTACTACTACAAGAACAACCACTACTACTACTACTACTACTACAAGTAGAACCACTACTACTACTAAAACAACAACCACTACTACTACTACAAGAACAACCACTACTACTACTACAAGTATTACAAGAAAAACCACTACTACTACTACAAGAACAACCACTACTACTTCTACAAGAACAACCACTACAACTACCATTACTACAACTACAAGAACAACCACTACTACTACAAGAACAACCACCACTACTACTACTGCTACTACAAGAACAACCGCTACTACTACTACTACTACTACAAGAACAACCACTACTACTTCTACAAGAACAACCACTACTTCTCCTACTACTACTACTACTACTACAAGAACAACCACTACTACTACTACTACTAAAAGAACAACCACTACTACTACTACAAGAACAACCACTACTACTACTAGTACTACTACTACTACTACTACTACAAGAACAACCACTGCTTCTCCTACTACTCCTTATACTACAAGAACAAACACTACTACTAGTAGTATTACAAGAAAAACCACTACTACTACTACAAGAACAACTGCTACTAATACTATTACAAGTACAACCACTAATACTACCAGAACAACCACTACTACTACTACAAGAGAAACCACTACTGCTACTACAGGAACAACCACTACTACTATTACTAGTATTACAACAACAACCAGTACTACCATTACAAGAACAAACACTACTATTTCCAGAAGTAAAACCACTACTACTACTGTTACTACAAGAACAACCAGCACCACTACTACTACTACAAGAACAACCACTACTACTACTACAAGAACAACCACTACAACTACCACTACTACAACTACAAGAACAACCACCACTACAACAACAAATACTACTACTACAAGAGAAACCACTTCTACTACTACTACTACTACAAGAACAACCACTACTACTACTACAAGAACAACCACTACAACTACCACTACTACAACTACAAGAACAACCACTACTACTACAAGAACAACCACCACTACTACTACTTCTACAAGAACAACCACTACTACTACTACAAGAACAACCGCCACTACTACTACTACTACTACTACAAGATCAACCACTACTACTACTACTACTTCTACAAGTAGAACCACTACTACTACTAAAACAACAACCACTACTACTACTACAAGAACAACCACTACTACTACTACAAGTATTACAAGAAAAACCACTACTACTACTACAAGAACAACCACTACTACTTCTACAAGAACAACCACTACAACTACCACTACTACAACTACAAGAACAACCACTACTACTACAAGAACAACCACCACTACTACTACTGCTACTACAAGAACAACCGCTACTACTACTACTACTACTACTACAAGAACAACCACTACTACTTCTACAAGAACAACCACTACTTCTCCTACTACTACTACTAATACTACTACAAGAACAACCACTACTACTACTACTACTAAAAGAACAACCACTACTACTACTACAAGAACAACCACTACTACTACTAGTACTACTACTACTACTACTACAAGAACAACCACTACTACTTCTAAAAGTACAGCCACAACTACTACTACAAGAATAACCCCTACTACTGCTACAAGAACAACCACTGCTTCTCCTACTACTCCTTATACTACAAGAACAAACACTACTACTAGTAGTATTACAAGAAAAATCACTACTACTACTACAAGAACAACTGCTACTAATACTATTACAAGTACAACCACTAATACTACCAGAACAACCACTACTACTACTACAAGAGAAACCACTACTGCTACTACAGGAACAACCACTACTACTATTACTAGTATTACAACAACAACCAGTACTACCATTACAAGAACAAACACTACTATTTCCAGAAGTAAAACCACTACTACTACTGTTACTACAAGAACAACCAGCACCACTACTACTACTACAAGAACAACCACTACTACTACTACAAGAACAACCACTACAACTACCACTACTACAACTACAAGAACAACCACCACTACAACAACAAATACTACTACTACAAGAGAAACCACTTCTACTACTACTACTACTACAAGAACAACCACTACTACTACTACAAGAACAACCACTACAACTACCACTACTACAACTACAAGAACAACCACTACTACTACAAGAACAACCACCACTACTACTACTTCTACAAGAACAACCACTACTACTACTACAAGAACAACCGCCACTACTACTACTACTACTACTACAAGATCAACCACTACTACTACTACTACTTCTACAAGTAGAACCACTACTACTACTAAAACAACAACCACTACTACTACTACAAGAACAACCACTACTACTACTACAAGTATTACAAGAAAAACCACTACTACTACTACAAGAACAACCACTACTACTTCTACAAGAACAACCACTACAACTACCACTACTACAACTACAAGAACAACCACTACTACTACAAGAACAACCACCACTACTACTACAAGAACAACCGCTACTACTACTACTACTACTACTACAAGAACAACCACTACTACTTCTACAAGAACAACCACTACTTCTCCTACTACTACTACTACTACTACTACAAGAACAACCACTAATACTACTACTACTAAAAGAACAACCACTACTACTACTACAAGAACAACCACTACTACTACGAGTACTACTACTACTACTACTACTACTACAAGAACAACCACTACTACTACTACAAGTACAACCACGACTACTACTACTACTACAAGAACAACCACTACTACTACTACTACTACAAGTAGAACCACTACTACTACTAAAACAACAACCACTACTACTACTACAAGAACAACCACTACTACTACTACAAGTATTACAAGAAAAACCACTACTACTACTACAAGAACAACCACTACTACTTCTACAAGAACAACCACTACAACTACCATTACTACAACTACAAGAACAACCACTACTACTACAAGAACAACCAACACTACTACTACTGCTACTACAAGAACAACCGCTACTACTACTACTACTACTACTACAAGAACAACCACTACTACTTCTACAAGAACAACCACTACTTCTCCTACTACTACTACTACTACTACAAGAACAACCACTACTACTACTACTACTAAAAGAACAACCACTACTACTACTACAAGAACAACCACTACTACTACTAGTACTACTACTACTACTACAAGAACAACCACTACTACTTCTAAAAGTACAGCCACAACTACTACTACAAGAATAACCCCTACTACTGCTACAAGAACAACCACTGCTTCTCCTACGACTCCTTATACTACAAGAACAAACACTACTACTAGTAGTATTACAAGAAAAACCACTACTACTACTACAAGAACAACTGCTACTAATACTATTACAAGTACAACCACTACTACTACCAGAACAACCACTACTACTACTACAAGAGAAACCACTACTGCTACTACAGGAACAACCACTACTACTATTACTAGTATTACAACAACAACCAGTACTACCATTACAAGAACAAACACTACTATTTCCAGAAGTAAAACCACTACTACTACTGTTACTACAAGAACAACCAGCACCACTACTACTACTACAAGAACAACCACTACTACTACTACAGGAACAACCACTACAACTACCACTACTACAACTACAAGAACAACCACCACTACAACAACAAATACTACTACTACAAGAGAAACCACTTCTACTACTACTACTACTACTACAAGAACAACCACTACTACTACTACTACAAGAACAACCACTACAACTACCACTACTACAACTACAAGAACAACCACTACTACTACAAGAACAACCACCACTACTACTACTTCTACAAGAACAACCACTACTACTACTACAAGAACAACCGCCACTACTACTACTACTACTACTACAAGATCAACCACTACTACTACTACTACTACTTCTACAAGTAGAACCACTACTACTACTAAAACAACAACCACTACTACTACTACAAGAACAACCACTACTACTACTACAAGTATTACAAGAAAAACCACTACTACTACTACAAGAACAACCACTACTACTTCTACAAGAACAACCACTACAACTACCACTACTACAACTACAAGAACAACCACTACTACTACAAGAACAACCACCACTACTACTACTGCTACTACAAGAACAACCGCTACTACTACTACTACTACTACAAGAACAACCACTACTACTTCTACAAGAACAACCACTACTTCTCCTCCTACTACTACTACTACTACTACAAGAACAACCACTAATACTACTACTACTAAAAGAACAACCACTACTACTACTAGTACTACTACTACTACTACTACTACAAGAACAACCACTACTACTACTACAAGTACAACCACGACTACTACTACTACTACTACAAGAACAACCACTACTACTACTACTACTACTACAAGTAGAACCACTACTACTACTAAAACAACAACCACTACTACTACTACAAGAACAACCACTACTACTACTACAAGTATTACAAGAAAAACCACTACTACTACTACAAGAACAACCACTACTACTTCTACAAGAACAACCACTACAACTACCATTACTACAACTACAAGAACAACCACTACTACTACAAGAACAACCACCACTACTACTACTGCTACTACAAGAACAACCGCTACTACTACTACTACTACTACAAGAACAACCACTACTACTTCTACAAGAACAACCACTACTTCTCCTACTACTACTACTACTACTACAAGAACAACCACTACTACTACTACTACTAAAAGAACAACCACTACTACTACTACAAGAACAACCACTACTACTACTAGTACTACTACTACTACTACTACTACAAGAACAACCACTGCTTCTCCTACTACTCCTTATACTACAAGAACAAACACTACTACTAGTAGTATTACAAGAAAAACCACTACTACTACTACAAGAACAACTGCTACTAATACTATTACAAGTACAACCACTAATACTACCAGAACAACCACTACTACTACTACAAGAGAAACCACTACTGCTACTACAGGAACAACCACTACTACTATTACTAGTATTACAACAACAACCAGTACTACCATTACAAGAACAAACACTACTATTTCCAGAAGTAAAACCACTACTACTACTGTTACTACAAGAACAACCAGCACCACTACTACTACTACAAGAACAACCACTACTACTACTACAAGAACAACCACTACAACTACCACTACTACAACTACAAGAACAACCACCACTACAACAACAAATACTACTACTACAAGAGAAACCACTTCTACTACTACTACTACTACAAGAACAACCACTACTACTACTACAAGAACAACCACTACAACTACCACTACTACAACTACAAGAACAACCACTACTACTACAAGAACAACCACCACTACTACTACTTCTACAAGAACAACCACTACTACTACTACAAGAACAACCGCCACTACTACTACTACTACTACTACAAGATCAACCACTACTACTACTACTACTTCTACAAGTAGAACCACTACTACTACTAAAACAACAACCACTACTACTACTACAAGAACAACCACTACTACTACTACAAGTATTACAAGAAAAACCACTACTACTACTACAAGAACAACCACTACTACTTCTACAAGAACAACCACTACAACTACCACTACTACAACTACAAGAACAACCACTACTACTACAAGAACAACCACCACTACTACTACTGCTACTACAAGAACAACCGCTACTACTACTACTACTACTACTACAAGAACAACCACTACTACTTCTACAAGAACAACCACTACTTCTCCTACTACTACTACTACTACTACTACAAGAACAACCACTAATACTACTACTACTAAAAGAACAACCACTACTACTACTACAAGAACAACCACTACTACTACGAGTACTACTACTACTACTACTACTACTACTACAAGAACAACCACTACTACTACTACAAGTACAACCACGACTACTACTACTACTACAAGAACAACCACTACTACTACTACTACTACTACAAGTAGAACCACTACTACTACTAAAACAACAACCACTACTACTACTACAAGAACAACCACTACTACTACTACAAGTATTACAAGAAAAACCACTACTACTACTACAAGAACAACCACTACTACTTCTACAAGAACAACCACTACAACTACCATTACTACAACTACAAGAACAACCACTACTACTACAAGAACAACCAACACTACTACTACTGCTACTACAAGAACAACCGCTACTACTACTACTACTACTACTACAAGAACAACCACTACTACTTCTACAAGAACAACCACTACTTCTCCTACTACTACTACTACTACTACAAGAACAACCACTACTACTACTACTACTAAAAGAACAACCACTACTACTACTACAAGAACAACCACTACTACTACTAGTACTACTACTACTACTACAAGAACAACCACTACTACTTCTAAAAGTACAGCCACAACTACTACTACAAGAATAACCCCTACTACTGCTACAAGAACAACCACTGCTTCTCCTACGACTCCTTATACTACAAGAACAAACACTACTACTAGTAGTATTACAAGAAAAACCACTACTACTACTACAAGAACAACTGCTACTAATACTATTACAAGTACAACCACTAATACTACCAGAACAACCACTACTACTACTACAAGAGAAACCACTACTGCTACTACAGGAACAACCACTACTACTATTACTAGTATTACAACAACAACCAGTACTACCATTACAAGAACAAACACTACTATTTCCAGAAGTAAAACCACTACTACTACTGTTACTACAAGAACAACCAGCACCACTACTACTACTACAAGAACAACCACTACTACTACTACAGGAACAACCACTACAACTACCACTACTACAACTACAAGAACAACCACCACTACAACAACAAATACTACTACTACAAGAGAAACCACTTCTACTACTACTACTACTACTACAAGAACAACCACTACTACTACTACTACAAGAACAACCACTACAACTACCACTACTACAACTACAAGAACAACCACTACTACTACAAGAACAACCACCACTACTACTACTTCTACAAGAACAACCACTACTACTACTACAAGAACAACCGCCACTACTACTACTACTACTACTACAAGATCAACCACTACTACTACTACTACTACTTCTACAAGTAGAACCACTACTACTACTAAAACAACAACCACTACTACTACTACAAGAACAACCACTACTACTACTACAAGTATTACAAGAAAAACCACTACTACTACTACAAGAACAACCACTACTACTTCTACAAGAACAACCACTACAACTACCACTACTACAACTACAAGAACAACCACTACTACTACAAGAACAACCACCACTACTACTACTGCTACTACAAGAACAACCGCTACTACTACTACTACTACTACAAGAACAACCACTACTACTTCTACAAGAACAACCACTACTTCTCCTACTACTACTACTACTACTACTACTACAAGAACAACCACTAATACTACTACTACTAAAAGAACAACCACTACTACTACTACAAGAACAACCACTACTACTACTAGTACTACTACTACTACTACTACTACAAGAACAACCACTACTACTACTACAAGTACAACCACGACTACTACTACTACTACTACAAGAACAACCACTACTACTACTACTACTACTACAAGTAGAACCACTACTACTACTAAAACAACAACCACTACTACTACTACAAGAACAACCACTACTACTACTACAAGTATTACAAGAAAAACCACTACTACTACTACAAGAACAACCACTACTACTTCTACAAGAACAACCACTACAACTACCATTACTACAACTACAAGAACAACCACTACTACTACAAGAACAACCACCACTACTACTACTGCTACTACAAGAACAACCGCTACTACTACTACTACTACTACAAGAACAACCACTACTTCTCCTACTACTACTACTACTACTACAAGAACAACCACTACTACTACTACTACTAAAAGAACAACCACTACTACTACTACAAGAACAACCACTACTACTACTAGTACTACTACTACTACTACTACTACTACAAGAACAACCACTGCTTCTCCTACTACTCCTTATACTACAAGAACAAACACTACTACTAGTAGTATTACAAGAAAAACCACTACTACTACTACAAGAACAACTGCTACTAATACTATTACAAGTACAACCACTAATACTACCAGAACAACCACTACTACTACTACAAGAGAAACCACTACTGCTACTACAGGAACAACCACTACTACTATTACTAGTATTACAACAACAACCAGTACTACCATTACAAGAACAAACACTACTATTTCCAGAAGTAAAACCACTACTACTACTGTTACTACAAGAACAACCAGCACCACTACTACTACTACAAGAACAACCACTACTACTACTACAAGAACAACCACTACAACTACCACTACTACAACTACAAGAACAACCACCACTACAACAACAAATACTACTACTACAAGAGAAACCACTTCTACTACTACTACTACTACAAGAACAACCACTACTACTACTACAAGAACAACCACTACAACTACCACTACTACAACTACAAGAACAACCACTACTACTACAAGAACAACCACCACTACTACTACTTCTACAAGAACAACCACTACTACTACTACAAGAACAACCGCCACTACTACTACTACTACTACTACAAGATCAACCACTACTACTACTACTACTTCTACAAGTAGAACCACTACTACTACTAAAACAACAACCACTACTACTACTACAAGAACAACCACTACTACTACTACAAGTATTACAAGAAAAACCACTACTACTACTACAAGAACAACCACTACTACTTCTACAAGAACAACCACTACAACTACCACTACTACAACTACAAGAACAACCACTACTACTACAAGAACAACCACCACTACTACTACTGCTACTACAAGAACAACCGCTACTACTACTACTACTACTACTACAAGAACAACCACTACTACTTCTACAAGAACAACCACTACTTCTCCTACTACTACTACTACTACTACTACAAGAACAACCACTAATACTACTACTACTAAAAGAACAACCACTACTACTACTACAAGAACAACCACTACTACTACGAGTACTACTACTACTACTACTACTACTACAAGAACAACCACTACTACTACTACAAGTACAACCACGACTACTACTACTACTACAAGAACAACCACTACTACTACTACTACTACTACAAGTAGAACCACTACTACTACTAAAACAACAACCACTACTACTACTACAAGAACAACCACTACTACTACTACAAGTATTACAAGAAAAACCACTACTACTACTACAAGAACAACCACTACTACTTCTACAAGAACAACCACTACAACTACCATTACTACAACTACAAGAACAACCACTACTACTACAAGAACAACCAACACTACTACTACTGCTACTACAAGAACAACCGCTACTACTACTACTACTACTACTACAAGAACAACCACTACTACTTCTACAAGAACAACCACTACTTCTCCTACTACTACTACTACTACTACAAGAACAACCACTACTACTACTACTACTAAAAGAACAACCACTACTACTACTACAAGAACAACCACTACTACTACTAGTACTACTACTACTACTACAAGAACAACCACTACTACTTCTAAAAGTACAGCCACAACTACTACTACAAGAATAACCCCTACTACTGCTACAAGAACAACCACTGCTTCTCCTACGACTCCTTATACTACAAGAACAAACACTACTACTAGTAGTATTACAAGAAAAACCACTACTACTACTACAAGAACAACTGCTACTAATACTATTACAAGTACAACCACTAATACTACCAGAACAACCACTACTACTACTACAAGAGAAACCACTACTGCTACTACAGGAACAACCACTACTACTATTACTAGTATTACAACAACAACCAGTACTACCATTACAAGAACAAACACTACTATTTCCAGAAGTAAAACCACTACTACTACTGTTACTACAAGAACAACCAGCACCACTACTACTACTACAAGAACAACCACTACTACTACTACAGGAACAACCACTACAACTACCACTACTACAACTACAAGAACAACCACCACTACAACAACAAATACTACTACTACAAGAGAAACCACTTCTACTACTACTACTACTACTACAAGAACAACCACTACTACTACTACTACAAGAACAACCACTACAACTACCACTACTACAACTACAAGAACAACCACTACTACTACAAGAACAACCACCACTACTACTACTTCTACAAGAACAACCACTACTACTACTACAAGAACAACCGCCACTACTACTACTACTACTACTACAAGATCAACCACTACTACTACTACTACTACTTCTACAAGTAGAACCACTACTACTACTAAAACAACAACCACTACTAGTTCTACAAGAACAACCACTACTACTACTACAAGTATTACAAGAAAAACCACTACTACTACTACAAGAACAACCACTACTACTTCTACAAGAACAACCACTACAACTACCACTACTACAACTACAAGAACAACCACTACTACTACAAGAACAACCACCACTACTACTACTGCTACTACAAGAACAACCGCTACTACTACTACTACTACTACAAGAACAACCACTACTACTTCTACAAGAACAACCACTACTTCTCCTACTACTACTACTACTACTACTACAAGAACAACCACTAATACTACTACTACTAAAAGAACAACCACTACTACTACTACAAGAACAACCACTACTACTACTAGTACTACTACTACTACTACTACTACAAGAACAACCACTACTACTACTACAAGTACAACCACGACTACTACTACTACTACTACAAGAACAACCACTACTACTACTACTACTACTACAAGTAGAACCACTACTACTACTAAAACAACAACCACTACTACTACTACAAGAACAACCACTACTACTACTACAAGTATTACAAGAAAAACCACTACTACTACTACAAGAACAACCACTACTACTTCTACAAGAACAACCACTACAACTACCATTACTACAACTACAAGAACAACCACTACTACTACAAGAACAACCACCACTACTACTACTGCTACTACAAGAACAACCGCTACTACTACTACTACTACTACAAGAACAACCACTACTTCTCCTACTACTACTACTACTACTACAAGAACAACCACTACTACTACTACTACTAAAAGAACAACCACTACTACTACTACAAGAACAACCACTACTACTACTAGTACTACTACTACTACTACTACTACTACAAGAACAACCACTGCTTCTCCTACTACTCCTTATACTACAAGAACAAACACTACTACTAGTAGTATTACAAGAAAAACCACTACTACTACTACAAGAACAACTGCTACTAATACTATTACAAGTACAACCACTAATACTACCAGAACAACCACTACTACTACTACAAGAGAAACCACTACTGCTACTACAGGAACAACCACTACTACTATTACTAGTATTACAACAACAACCAGTACTACCATTACAAGAACAAACACTACTATTTCCAGAAGTAAAACCACTACTACTACTGTTACTACAAGAACAACCAGCACCACTACTACTACTACAAGAACAACCACTACTACTACTACAAGAACAACCACTACAACTACCACTACTACAACTACAAGAACAACCACCACTACAACAACAAATACTACTACTACAAGAGAAACCACTTCTACTACTACTACTACTACAAGAACAACCACTACTACTACTACAAGAACAACCACTACAACTACCACTACTACAACTACAAGAACAACCACTACTACTACAAGAACAACCACCACTACTACTACTTCTACAAGAACAACCACTACTACTACTACAAGAACAACCGCCACTACTACTACTACTACTACTACAAGATCAACCACTACTACTACTACTACTTCTACAAGTAGAACCACTACTACTACTAAAACAACAACCACTACTACTACTACAAGAACAACCACTACTACTACTACAAGTATTACAAGAAAAACCACTACTACTACTACAAGAACAAGCACTACTACTTCTACAAGAACAACCACTACAACTACCACTACTACAACTACAAGAACAACCACTACTACTACAAGAACAACCACCACTACTACTACTGCTACTACAAGAACAACCGCTACTACTACTACTACTACTACTACAAGAACAACCACTACTACTTCTACAAGAACAACCACTACTTCTCCTACTACTACTACTACTACTACAAGAACAACCACTAATACTACTACTACTAAAAGAACAACCACTACTACTACTACAAGAACAACCACTACTACTACGAGTACTACTACTACTACTACTACTACTACAAGAACAACCACTACTACTACTACAAGTACAACCACGACTACTACTACTACTACAAGAACAACCACTACTACTACTACTACTACTACTACAAGTAGAACCACTACTACTACTAAAACAACAACCACTACTACTACTACAAGAACAACCACTACTACTACTACAAGTATTACAAGAAAAACCACTACTACTACTACAAGAACAACCACTACTACTTCTACAAGAACAACCACTACAACTACCATTACTACAACTACAAGAACAACCACTACTACTACAAGAACAACCAACACTACTACTACTGCTACTACAAGAACAACCGCTACTACTACTACTACTACTACTACAAGAACAACCACTACTACTTCTACAAGAACAACCACTACTTCTCCTACTACTACTACTACTACTACTACAAGAACAACCACTACTACTACTACTACTAAAAGAACAACCACTACTACTACTACAAGAACAACCACTACTACTACTAGTACTACTACTACTACTACAAGAACAACCACTACTACTTCTAAAAGTACAGCCACAACTACTACTACAAGAATAACCCCTACTACTGCTACAAGAACAACCACTGCTTCTCCTACGACTCCTTATACTACAAGAACAAACACTACTACTAGTAGTATTACAAGAAAAACCACTACTACTACTACAAGAACAACTGCTACTAATACTATTACAAGTACAACCACTAATACTACCAGAACAACCACTACTACTACTACAAGAGAAACCACTACTGCTACTACAGGAACAACCACTACTACTATTACTAGTATTACAACAACAACCAGTACTACCATTACAAGAACAAACACTACTATTTCCAGAAGTAAAACCACTACTACTACTGTTACTACAAGAACAACCAGCACCACTACTACTACTACAAGAACAACCACTACTACTACTACAGGAACAACCACTACAACTACCACTACTACAACTACAAGAACAACCACCACTACAACAACAAATACTACTACTACAAGAGAAACCACTTCTACTACTACTACTACTACTACAAGAACAACCACTACTACTACTACTACAAGAACAACCACTACAACTACCACTACTACAACTACAAGAACAACCACTACTACTACAAGAACAACCACCACTACTACTACTTCTACAAGAACAACCACTACTACTACTACAAGAACAACCGCCACTACTACTACTACTACTACTACAAGATCAACCACTACTACTACTACTACTACTTCTACAAGTAGAACCACTACTACTACTAAAACAACAACCACTACTACTACTACAAGAACAACCACTACTACTACTACAAGTATTACAAGAAAAACCACTACTACTACTACAAGAACAACCACTACTACTTCTACAAGAACAACCACTACAACTACCACTACTACAACTACAAGAACAACCACTACTACTACAAGAACAACCACCACTACTACTACTGCTACTACAAGAACAACCGCTACTACTACTACTACTACTACAAGAACAACCACTACTACTTCTACAAGAACAACCACTACTTCTCCTACTACTACTACTACTACTACTACAAGAACAACCACTAATACTACTACTACTAAAAGAACAACCACTACTACTACTACAAGAACAACCACTACTACTACTAGTACTACTACTACTACTACTACTACAAGAACAACCACTACTACTACTACAAGTACAACCACGACTACTACTACTACTACAAGAACAACCACTACTACTACTACTACTACTACAAGTAGAACCACTACTACTACTAAAACAACAACCACTACTACTACTACAAGAACAACCACTACTACTACTACAAGTATTACAAGAAAAACCACTACTACTACTACAAGAACAACCACTACTACTTCTACAAGAACAACCACTACAACTACCATTACTACAACTACAAGAACAACCACTACTACTACAAGAACAACCACCACTACTACTACTGCTACTACAAGAACAACCGCTACTACTACTACTACTACTACAAGAACAACCACTACTACTTCTACAAGAACAACCACTACTTCTCCTACTACTACTACTACTACTACAAGAACAACCACTACTACTACTACTACTAAAAGAACAACCACTACTACTACTACAAGAACAACCACTACTACTACTAGTACTACTACTACTACTACTACTACAAGAACAACCACTGCTTCTCCTACTACTCCTTATACTACAAGAACAAACACTACTACTAGTAGTATTACAAGAAAAACCACTACAACTACTACAAGAACAACTGCTACTAATACTATTACAAGTACAACCACTAATACTACCAGAACAACCACTACTACTACTACAAGAGAAACCACTACTGCTACTACAGGAACAACCACTACTACTATTACTAGTATTACAACAACAACCAGTACTACCATTACAAGAACAAACACTACTATTTCCAGAAGTAAAACCACTACTACTACTGTTACTACAAGAACAACCAGCACCACTACTACTACTACAAGAACAACCACTACTACTACTACAAGAACAACCACTACAACTACCACTACTACAACTACAAGAACAACCACCACTACAACAACAAATACTACTACTACAAGAGAAACCATTTCTACTACTACTACTACTACAAGAACAACCACTACTACTACTACAAGAACAACCACTACAACTACCACTACTACAACTACAAGAACAACCACTACTACTACAAGAACAACCACCACTACTACTACTTCTACAAGAACAACCACTACTACTACTACAAGAACAACCGCCACTACTACTACTACTACTACTACAAGATCAACCACTACTACTACTACTACTTCTACAAGTAGAACCACTACTACTACTAAAACAACAACCACTACTACTACTACAAGAACAACCACTACTACTACTACAAGTATTACAAGAAAAACCACTACTACTACTACAAGAACAACCACTACTACTTCTACAAGAACAACCACTACAACTACCACTACTACAACTACAAGAACAACCACTACTACTACAAGAACAACCACCACTACTACTACTGCTACTACAAGAACAACCGCTACTACTACTACTACTACTACTACTACAAGAACAACCACTACTACTTCTACAAGAACAACCACTACTTCTCCTACTACTACTACTACTACTACAAGAACAACCACTAATACTACTACTACTAAAAGAACAACCACTACTACTACTACAAGAACAACCACTACTACTACGAGTACTACTACTACTACTACTACTACAAGAACAACCACTACTACTACTACAAGTACAACCACGACTACTACTACTACTACAAGAACAACCACTACTACTACTACTACTACTACTACTACTACAAGTAGAACCACTACTACTACTAAAACAACAACCACTACTACTACTACAAGAACAACCACTACTACTACTACAAGTATTACAAGAAAAACCACTACTACTACTACAAGAACAACCACTACTACTTCTACAAGAACAACCACTACAACTACCATTACTACAACTACAAGAACAACCACTACTACTACAAGAACAACCAACACTACTACTACTGCTACTACAAGAACAACCGCTACTACTACTACTACTACTACTACAAGAACAACCACTACTACTTCTACAAGAACAACCACTACTTCTCCTACTACTACTACTACTACTACAAGAACAACCACTACTACTACTACTACTAAAAGAACAACCACTACTACTACTACAAGAACAACCACTACTACTACTAGTACTACTACTACTACTACAAGAACAACCACTACTACTTCTAAAAGTACAGCCACAACTACTACTACAAGAATAACCCCTACTACTGCTACAAGAACAACCACTGCTTCTCCTACGACTCCTTATACTACAAGAACAAACACTACTACTAGTAGTATTACAAGAAAAACCACTACTACTACTACAAGAACAACTGCTACTAATACTATTACAAGTACAACCACTAATACTACCAGAACAACCACTACTACTACTACAAGAGAAACCACTACTGCTACTACAGGAACAACCACTACTACTATTACTAGTATTACAACAACAACCAGTACTACCATTACAAGAACAAACACTACTATTTCCAGAAGTAAAACCACTACTACTACTGTTACTACAAGAACAACCAGCACCACTACTACTACTACAAGAACAACCACTACTACTACTACAGGAACAACCACTACAACTACCACTACTACAACTACAAGAACAACCACCACTACAACAACAAATACTACTACTACAAGAGAAACCACTTCTACTACTACTACTACTACTACAAGAACAACCACTACTACTACTACTACAAGAACAACCACTACAACTACCACTACTACAACTACAAGAACAACCACTACTACTACAAGAACAACCACCACTACTACTACTTCTACAAGAACAACCACTACTACTACTACAAGAACAACCGCCACTACTACTACTACTACTACTACAAGATCAACCACTACTACTACTACTACTACTTCTACAAGTAGAACCACTACTACTACTAAAACAACAACCACTACTACTACTACAAGAACAACCACTACTACTACTACAAGTATTACAAGAAAAACCACTACTACTACTACAAGAACAACCACTACTACTTCTACAAGAACAACCACTACAACTACCACTACTACAACTACAAGAACAACCACTACTACTACAAGAACAACCACCACTACTACTACTGCTACTACAAGAACAACCGCTACTACTACTACTACTACTACAAGAACAACCACTACTACTTCTACAAGAACAACCACTACTTCTCCTACTACTACTACTACTACTACTACAAGAACAACCACTAATACTACTACTACTAAAAGAACAACCACTACTACTACTACAAGAACAACCACTACTACTACTAGTACTACTACTACTACTACTACTACAAGAACAACCACTACTACTACTACAAGTACAACCACGACTACTACTACTACTACAAGAACAACCACTACTACTACTACTACTACTACAAGTAGAACCACTACTACTACTAAAACAACAACCACTACTACTACTACAAGAACAACCACTACTACTACTACAAGTATTACAAGAAAAACCACTACTACTACTACAAGAACAACCACTACTACTTCTACAAGAACAACCACTACAACTACCATTACTACAACTACAAGAACAACCACTACTACTACAAGAACAACCACCACTACTACTACTGCTACTACAAGAACAACCGCTACTACTACTACTACTACTACAAGAACAACCACTACTACTTCTACAAGAACAACCACTACTTCTCCTACTACTACTACTACTACTACAAGAACAACCACTACTACTACTACTACTACAAGAACAACCACTACTACTACTACAAGAACAACCACTACAACTACCACTACTACAACTACAAGAACAACCACCACTACAACAACAAATACTACTACTACAAGAGAAACCACTTCTACTACTACTACTACTACAAGAACAACCACTACTACTACTACAAGAACAACCACTACAACTACCACTACTACAACTACAAGAACAACCACTACTACTACAAGAACAACCACCACTACTACTACTTCTACAAGAACAACCACTACTACTACTACAAGAACAACCGCCACTACTACTACTACTACTACTACAAGATCAACCACTACTACTACTACTACTTCTACAAGTAGAACCACTACTACTACTAAAACAACAACCACTACTACTACTACAAGAACAACCACTACTACTACTACAAGTATTACAAGAAAAACCACTACTACTACTACAAGAACAACCACTACTACTTCTACAAGAACAACCACTACAACTACCACTACTACAACTACAAGAACAACCACTACTACTACAAGAACAACCACCACTACTACTACTGCTACTACAAGAACAACCGCTACTACTACTACTACTACTACTACAAGAACAACCACTACTACTTCTACAAGAACAACCACTACTTCTCCTACTACTACTACTACTACAAGAACAACCACTACTACTACTACTACTAAAAGAACAACCACTACTACTACTACAAGAACAACCACTACTACTACTAGTACTACTACTACTACTACTACTACAAGAACAACCACTACTACTTCTAAAAGTACAGCCACAACTACTACTACAAGAATAACCCCTACTACTGCTACAAGAACAACCACTGCTTCTCCTACTACTCCTTATACTACAAGAACAAACACTACTACTAGTAGTATTACAAGAAAAATCACTACTACTACTACAAGAACAACTGCTACTAATACTATTACAAGTACAACCACTAATACTACCAGAACAACCACTACTACTACTACAAGAGAAACCACTACTGCTACTACAGGAACAACCACTACTACTATTACTAGTATTACAACAACAACCAGTACTACCATTACAAGAACAAACACTACTATTTCCAGAAGTAAAACCACTACCACTACTGTTACTACAAGAACAACCAGCACCACTACTACTACTACAAGAACAACCACTACTACTACTACAAGAACAACCACTACAACTACCACTACTACAACTACAAGAACAACCACCACTACAACAACAAATACTACTACTACAAGAGAAACCACTTCTACTACTACTACTACTACAAGAACAACCACTACTACTACTACAAGAACAACCACTACAACTACCACTACTACAACTACAAGAACAACCACTACTACTACAAGAACAACCACCACTACTACTACTTCTACAAGAACAACCACTACTACTACTACAACAACAACCGCCACTACTACTACTACTACTACTACAAGATCAACCACTACTACTACTACTACTTCTACAAGTAGAACCACTACTACTACTAAAACAACAACCACTACTACTACTACAAGAACAACCACTACTACTACTACAAGTATTACAAGAAAAACCACTACTACTACTACAAGAACAACCACTACTACTTCTACAAGAACAACCACTACAACTACCACTACTACAACTACAAGAACAACCACTACTACTACAAGAACAACCACCACTACTACTACTGCTACTACAAGAACAACCGCTACTACTACTACTACTACTACTACAAGAACAACCACTACTACTTCTACAAGAACAACCACTACTTCTCCTACTACTACTACTACTACTACAAGAACAACCACTAATACTACTACTACTAAAAGAACAACCACTACTACTACTACAAGAACAACCACTACTACTACGAGTACTACTACTACTACTACTACTACTACTACTACTACTACAAGAACAACCACTACTACTACTACAAGTACAACCACGACTACTACTACTACTACAAGAACAACCACTACTACTACTACTACTACTACAAGTAGAACCACTACTACTACTAAAACAACAACCACTACTACTACTACAAGAACAACCACTACTACTACTACAAGTATTACAAGAAAAACCACTACTACTACTACAAGAACAACCACTACTACTTCTACAAGAACAACCACTACAACTACCATTACTACAACTACAAGAACAACCACTACTACTACAAGAACAACCAACACTACTACTACTGCTACTACAAGAACAACCGCTACTACTACTACTACTACTACTACAAGAACAACCACTACTACTTCTACAAGAACAACCACTACTTCTCCTACTACTACTACTACTACTACTACTACTACAAGAACAACCACTACTACTACTACTAAAAGAACAACCACTACTACTACTACAAGAACAACCACTACTACTACTAGTACTACTACTACTACTACAAGAACAACCACTACTACTTCTAAAAGTACAGCCACAACTACTACTACAAGAATAACCCCTACTACTGCTACAAGAACAACCACTGCTTCTCCTACGACTCCTTATACTACAAGAACAAACACTACTACTAGTAGTATTACAAGAAAAACCACTACTACTACTACAAGAACAACTGCTACTAATACTATTACAAGTACAACCACTAATACTACCAGAACAACCACTACTACTACTACAAGAGAAACCACTACTGCTACTACAGGAACAACCACTACTACTATTACTAGTATTACAACAACAACCAGTACTACCATTACAAGAACAAACACTACTATTTCCAGAAGTAAAACCACTACTACTACTGTTACTACAAGAACAACCAGCACCACTACTACTACTACAAGAACAACCACTACTACTACTACAGGAACAACCACTACAACTACCACTACTACAACTACAAGAACAACCACCACTACAACAACAAATACTACTACTACAAGAGAAACCACTTCTACTACTACTACTACTACTACAAGAACAACCACTACTACTACTACTACAAGAACAACCACTACAACTACCACTACTACAACTACAAGAACAACCACTACTACTACAAGAACAACCACCACTACTACTACTTCTACAAGAACAACCACTACTACTACTACAAGAACAACCGCCACTACTACTACTACTACTACTACAAGATCAACCACTACTACTACTACTACTACTTCTACAAGTAGAACCACTACTACTACTAAAACAACAACCACTACTACTACTACAAGAACAACCACTACTACTACTACAAGTATTACAAGAAAAACCACTACTACTACTACAAGAACAACCACTACTACTTCTACAAGAACAACCACTACAACTACCACTACTACAACTACAAGAACAACCACTACTACTACAAGAACAACCACCACTACTACTACTGCTACTACAAGAACAACCGCTACTACTACTACTACTACTACAAGAACAACCACTACTACTTCTACAAGAACAACCACTACTTCTCCTACTACTACTACTACTACTACTACAAGAACAACCACTAATACTACTACTACTAAAAGAACAACCACTACTACTACTACAAGAACAACCACTACTACTACTAGTACTACTACTACTACTACTACTACAAGAACAACCACTACTACTACTACAAGTACAACCACGACTACTACTACTACTACAAGAACAACCACTACTACTACTACTACTACTACAAGTAGAACCACTACTACTACTAAAACAACAACCACTACTACTACTACAAGAACAACCACTACTACTACTACAAGTATTACAAGAAAAACCACTACTACTACTACAAGAACAACCACTACTACTTCTACAAGAACAACCACTACAACTACCATTACTACAACTACAAGAACAACCACTACTACTACAAGAACAACCACCACTACTACTACTGCTACTACAAGAACAACTGCTACTACTACTACTACTACTACTACAAGAACAACCACTACTACTTCTACAAGAACAACCACTACTTCTCCTACTACTACTACTACTACTACAAGAACAACCACTACTACTACTACTACTAAAAGAACAACCACTACTACTACTACAAGAACAACCACTACTACTACTAGTACTACTACTACTACTACTACTACAAGAACAACCACTGCTTCTCCTACTACTCCTTATACTACAAGAACAAACACTACTACTAGTAGTATTACAAGAAAAACCACTACTACTACTACAAGAACAACTGCTACTAATACTATTACAAGTACAACCACTAATACTACCAGAACAACCACTACTACTACTACAAGAGAAACCACTACTGCTACTACAGGAACAACCACTACTACTATTACTAGTATTACAACAACAACCAGTACTACCATTACAAGAACAAACACTACTATTTCCAGAAGTAAAACCACTACTACTACTGTTACTACAAGAACAACCAGCACCACTACTACTACTACAAGAACAACCACTACTACTACTACAAGAACAACCACTACAACTACCACTACTACAACTACAAGAACAACCACCACTACAACAACAAATACTACTACTACAAGAGAAACCACTTCTACTACTACTACTACTACAAGAACAACCACTACTACTACTACAAGAACAACCACTACAACTACCACTACTACAACTACAAGAACAACCACTACTACTACAAGAACAACCACCACTACTACTACTTCTACAAGAACAACCACTACTACTACTACAAGAACAACCGCCACTACTACTACTACTACTACTACAAGATCAACCACTACTACTACTACTACTTCTACAAGTAGAACCACTACTACTACTAAAACAACAACCACTACTACTACTACAAGAACAACCACTACTACTACTACAAGTATTACAAGAAAAACCACTACTACTACTACAAGAACAACCACTACTACTTCTACAAGAACAACCACTACAACTACCACTACTACAACTACAAGAACAACCACTACTACTACAAGAACAACCACCACTACTACTACTGCTACTACAAGAACAACCGCTACTACTACTACTACTACTACTACAAGAACAACCACTACTACTTCTACAAGAACAACCACTACTTCTCCTACTACTACTACTACTACTACAAGAACAACCACTAATACTACTACTACTAAAAGAACAACCACTACTACTACTACAAGAACAACCACTACTACTACGAGTACTACTACTACTACTACTACTACTACAAGAACAACCACTACTACTACTACAAGTACAACCACGACTACTACTACTACTACAAGAACAACCACTACTACTACTACTACTACTACAAGTAGAACCACTACTACTACTAAAACAACAACCACTACTACTACTACAAGAACAACCACTACTACTACTACAAGTATTACAAGAAAAACCACTACTACTACTACAAGAACAACCACTACTACTTCTACAAGAACAACCACTACAACTACCATTACTACAACTACAAGAACAACCACTACTACTACAAGAACAACCAACACTACTACTACTGCTACTACAAGAACAACCGCTACTACTACTACTACTACTACTACAAGAACAACCACTACTACTTCTACAAGAACAACCACTACTTCTCCTACTACTACTACTACTACTACAAGAACAACCACTACTACTACTACTACTAAAAGAACAACCACTACTACTACTACAAGAACAACCACTACTACTACTAGTACTACTACTACTACTACAAGAACAACCACTACTACTTCTAAAAGTACAGCCACAACTACTACTACAAGAATAACCCCTACTACTGCTACAAGAACAACCACTGCTTCTCCTACGACTCCTTATACTACAAGAACAAACACTACTACTAGTAGTATTACAAGAAAAACCACTACTACTACTACAAGAACAACTGCTACTAATACTATTACAAGTACAACCACTAATACTACCAGAACAACCACTACTACTACTACAAGAGAAACCACTACTGCTACTACAGGAACAACCACTACTACTATTACTAGTATTACAACAACAACCAGTACTACCATTACAAGAACAAACACTACTATTTCCAGAAGTAAAACCACTACTACTACTGTTACTACAAGAACAACCAGCACCACTACTACTACTACAAGAACAACCACTACTACTACTACAGGAACAACCACTACAACTACCACTACTACAACTACAAGAACAACCACCACTACAACAACAAATACTACTACTACAAGAGAAACCACTTCTACTACTACTACTACTACTACAAGAACAACCACTACTACTACTACTACAAGAACAACCACTACAACTACCACTACTACAACTACAAGAACAACCACTACTACTACAAGAACAACCACCACTACTACTACTTCTACAAGAACAACCACTACTACTACTACAAGAAAAACCGCCACTACTACTACTACTACTACTACAAGATCAACCACTACTACTACTACTACTACTTCTACAAGTAGAACCACTACTACTACTAAAACAACAACCACTACTACTACTACAAGAACAACCACTACTACTACTACAAGTATTACAAGAAAAACCACTACTACTACTACAAGAACAACCACTACTACTTCTACAAGAACAACCACTACAACTACCACTACTACAACTACAAGAACAACCACTACTACTACAAGAACAACCACCACTACTACTACTGCTACTACAAGAACAACCGCTACTACTACTACCACTACTACAAGAACAACCACTACTACTTCTACAAGAACAACCACTACTTCTCCTACTACTACTACTACTACTACTACAAGAACAACCACTAATACTACTACTACTAAAAGAACAAACACTACTACTACTACAAGAACAACCACTACTACTACTACTACTACTACTACTACTACTACTACAAGAACAACCACTACTACTACAAGTACAACCACGACTACTACTACTACTACAAGAACAACCACTACTACTACTACTACTACTACAAGTAGAACCACTAGTACTACTAAAACAACAACCACTACTACTACTACAAGAACAACCACTACTACTACTACAAGTATTACAAGAAAAACCACTACTACTACTGCAAGAACAACCACTACTACTTCTACAAGAACAACCACTACAACTACCATTACTACAACTACAAGAACAACCACTACTACTACAAGAACAACCACCACTACTACTACTGCTACTACAAGAACAACCGCTACTACTACTACTACTACTACAAGAACAACCACTACTACTTCTACAAGAACAACCACTACTTCTCCTACTACTACTACTACTACAAGAACAACCACTACTACTACTACTACTAAAAGAACAACCACTACTACTACTACAAGAACAACCTCTACTACTACTAGTACTACTACTACTACTACTACTACAAGAACAACCACTAATACTTCTAAAAGTACAGCCACAACTACTACTACAAGAATAACCCCTACTACTGCTACAAGAACAACCACTGCTTCTCCTACTACTCCTTATACTACAAGAACAAACACTACTACTAGTAGTATTACAAGAAAAACCACTACTACTACTACAAGAACAACTGCTACTAATACTATTACAAGTACAACCACTAATACTACCAGAACAACCACTACTACTACTACAAGAGAAACCACTACTGCTACTACAGGAACAACCACTACTACTATTACTAGTATTACAACAACAACCAGTACTACCATTACAAGAACAAACACTACTATTTCCAGAAGTAAAACCACTACTACTACTGTTACTACAAGAACAACCAGCACCACTACTACTACTACAAGAACAACCACTACTACTACTACAAGAACAACCACTACAACTACCACTACTACAACTACAAGAACAACCACCACTACAACAACAAATACTACTACTACAAGAGAAACCACTTCTACTACTACTACTACTACAAGAACAACCACTACTACTACTACAAGAACAACCACTACAACTACCACTACTACAACTACAAGAACAACCACTACTACTACAAGAACAACCACCACTACTACTACTTCTACAAGAACAACCACTACTACTACTACAAGAACAACCGCCACTACTACTACTACTACTACTACAAGATCAACCACTACTACTACTACTACTTCTACAAGTAGAACCACTACTACTACTAAAACAACAACCACTACTACTACTACAAGAACAACCACTACTACTACTACAAGTATTACAAGAAAAACCACTACTACTACTACAAGAACAACCACTACTACTTCTACAAGAACAACCACTACAACTACCACTACTACAACTACAAGAACAACCACTACTACTACAAGAACAACCACCACTACTACTACTGCTACTACAAGAACAACCGCTACTACTACTACTACTACTACTACAAGAACAACCACTACTACTTCTACAAGAACAACCACTACTTCTCCTCCTACTACTACTACTACTACAAGAACAACCACTAATACTACTACTACTAAAAGAACAACCACTACTACTACTACAAGAACAACCACTACTACTACGAGTACTACTACTACTACTACTACTACTACAAGAACAACCACTACTACTACTACAAGTACAACCACGACTACTACTACTACAAGAACAACCACTACTACTACTACTACTACTACAAGTAGAACCACTACTACTACTAAAACAACAACCACTACTACTACTACAAGAACAACCACTACTACTACTACAAGTATTACAAGAAAAACCACTACTACTACTACAAGAACAACCACTACTACTTCTACAAGAACAACCACTACAACTACCATTACTACAACTACAAGAACAACCACTACTACTACAAGAACAACCAACACTACTACTACTGCTACTACAAGAACAACCGCTACTACTACTACTACTACTACTACAAGAACAACCACTACTACTTCTACAAGAACAACCACTACTTCTCCTACTACTACTACTACTACTACAAGAACAACCACTACTACTACTACTACTAAAAGAACAACCACTACTACTACTACAAGAACAACCACTACTACTACTAGTACTACTACTACTACTACAAGAACAACCACTACTACTTCTAAAAGTACAGCCACAACTACTACTACAAGAATAACCCCTACTACTGCTACAAGAACAACCACTGCTTCTCCTACGACTCCTTATACTACAAGAACAAACACTACTACTAGTAGTATTACAAGAAAAACCACTACTACTACTACAAGAACAACTGCTACTAATACTATTACAAGTACAACCACTAATACTACCAGAACAACCACTACTACTACTACAAGAGAAACCACTACTGCTACTACAGGAACAACCACTACTACTATTACTAGTATTACAACAACAACCAGTACTACCATTACAAGAACAAACACTACTATTTCCAGAAGTAAAACCACTACTACTACTGTTACTACAAGAACAACCAGCACCACTACTACTACTACAAGAACAACCACTACTACTACTACAGGAACAACCACTACAACTACCACTACTACAACTACAAGAACAACCACCACTACAACAACAAATACTACTACTACAAGAGAAACCACTTCTACTACTACTACTACTACTACAAGAACAACCACTACTACTACTACTACAAGAACAACCACTACAACTACCACTACTACAACTACAAGAACAACCACTACTACTACAAGAACAACCACCACTACTACTACTTCTACAAGAACAACCACTACTACTACTACAAGAACAACCGCCACTACTACTACTACTACTACTACTACAAGATCAACCACTACTACTACTACTACTACTTCTACAAGTAGAACCACTACTACTACTAAAACAACAACTACTACTACTACTACAAGAACAACCACTACTACTACTACAAGTATTACAAGAAAAACCACTACTACTACTACAAGAACAACCACTACTACTTCTACAAGAACAACCACTACAACTACCACTACTACAACTACAAGAACAACCACTACTACTACAAGAACAACCACCACTACTACTACTGCTACTACAAGAACAACCGCTACTACTACTACCACTACTACAAGAACAACCACTACTACTTCTACAAGAACAACCACTACTTCTCCTACTACTACTACTACTACTACTACAAGAACAACCACTAATACTACTACTACTAAAAGAACAAACACTACTACTACTACAAGAACAACCACTACTACTACTACTACTACTACTACTACTACTACTACAAGAACAACCACTACTACTACAAGTACAACCACGACTACTACTACTACTACAAGAACAACCACTACTACTACTACTACTACTACAAGTAGAACCACTACTACTACTAAAACAACAACCACTACTACTACTAGAAGAACAAACACTACTACTACTACAAGTATTACAAGAAAAACCACTACTACTACTGCAAGAACAACCACTACTACTTCTACAAGAACAACCACTACAACTACCATTACTACAACTACAAGAACAACCACTACTACTACAAGAACAACCACCACTACTACTACTGCTACTACAAGAACAACCGCTACTACTACTACTACTACTACAAGAACAACCACTACTACTTCTACAAGAACAACCACTACTTCTCCTCCTACTACTACTACTACAAGAACAACCACTACTACTACTACTACTAAAAGAACAACCACTACTACTACTACAAGAACAACCACTACTACTACTAGTACTACTACTACTACTACTACTACAAGAACAACCACTAATACTTCTAAAAGTACAGCCACAACTACTACTACAAGAATAACCCCTACTACTGCTACAAGAACAACCACTGCTTCTCCTACTACTCCTTATACTACAAGAACAAACACTACTACTAGTAGTATTACAAGAAAAACCACTACTACTACTACAAGAACAACTGCTACTAATACTATTACAAGTACAACCACTAATACTACCAGAACAACCACTACTACTACTACAAGAGAAACCACTACTGCTACTACAGGAACAACCACTACTACTATTACTAGTATTACAACAACAACCAGTACTACCATTACAAGAACAAACACTACTATTTCCAGAAGTAAAACCACTACTACTACTGTTACTACAAGAACAACCAGCACCACTACTACTACTACAAGAACAACCACTACTACTACTACAAGAACAACCACTACAACTACCACTACTACAACTACAAGAACAACCACCACTACAACAACAAATACTACTACTACAAGAGAAACCACTTCTACTACTACTACTACTACAAGAACAACCACTACTACTACTACAAGAACAACCACTACAACTACCACTACTACAACTACAAGAACAACCACTACTACTACAAGAACAACCACCACTACTACTACTTCTACAAGAACAACCACTACTACTACTACAAGAACAACCGCCACTACTACTACTACTACTACAAGATCAACCACTACTACTACTACTACTTCTACAAGTAGAACCACTACTACTACTAAAACAACAACCACTACTACTACTACAAGAACAACCACTACTACTACTACAAGTATTACAAGAAAAACCACTACTACTACTACAAGAACAACCACTACTACTTCTACAAGAACAACCACTACAACTACCACTACTACAACTACAAGAACAACCACTACTACTACAAGAACAACCACCACTACTACTACTGCTACTACAAGAACAACCGCTACTACTACTACTACTACTACTACAAGAACAACCACTACTACTTCTACAAGAACAACCACTACTTCTCCTACTACTACTACTACTACTACAAGAACAACCACTAATACTACTACTACTAAAAGAACAACCACTACTACTACTACAAGAACAACCACTACTACTACGAGTACTACTACTACTACTACTACTACAAGAACAACCACTACTACTACTACAAGTACAACCACGACTACTACTACTACTACAAGAACAACCACTACTACTACTACTACTACTACAAGTAGAACCACTACTACTACTAAAACAACAACCACTACTACTACTACAAGAACAACCACTACTACTACTACAAGTATTACAAGAAAAACCACTACTACTACTACAAGAACAACCACTACTACTTCTACAAGAACAACCACTACAACTACCATTACTACAACTACAAGAACAACCACTACTACTACAAGAACAACCAACACTACTACTACTGCTACTACAAGAACAACCGCTACTACTACTACTACAAGAACAACCACTACTACTTCTACAAGAACAACCACTACTTCTCCTACTACTACTACTACTACTACAAGAACAACCACTACTACTACTACTACTAAAAGAACAACCACTACTACTACTACAAGAACAACCACTACTACTACTAGTACTACTACTACTACTACAAGAACAACCACTACTACTTCTAAAAGTACAGCCACAACTACTACTACAAGAATAACCCCTACTACTGCTACAAGAACAACCACTGCTTCTCCTACGACTCCTTATACTAGAAGAACAAACACTACTACTAGTAGTATTACAAGAAAAACCACTACTACTACTACAAGAACAACTGCTACTAATACTATTACAAGTACAACCACTAATACTACCAGAACAACCACTACTACTACTACAAGAGAAACCACTACTGCTACTACAGGAACAACCACTACTACTATTACTAGTATTACAACAACAACCAGTACTACCATTACAAGAACAAACACTACTATTTCCAGAAGTAAAACCACTACTACTACTGTTACTACAAGAACAACCAGCACCACTACTACTACTACAAGAACAACCACTACTACTACTACAGGAACAACCACTACAACTACCACTACTACAACTACAAGAACAACCACCACTACAACAACAAATACTACTACTACAAGAGAAACCACTACTACTACTACTACTACTACTACTACAAGAACAACCACTACTACTACTACTACTACAAGAACAACCACTACAACTACCACTACTACAACTACAAGAACAACCACTACTACTACAAGAACAACCACCACTACTACTACTTCTACAAGAACAACCACTACTACTACTACAAGAACAACCGCCACTACTACTACTACTACTACTACAAGATCAACCACTACTACTACTACTACTACTTCTACAAGTAGAACCACTACTACTACTGAAACAACAACCACTACTACTACTACAAGAACAACCACTACTACTACTACAAGTATTACAAGAAAAACCACTACTACTACTACAAGAACAACCACTACTACTTCTACAAGAACAACCACTACAACTACCACTACTACAACTACAAGAACAACCACTACTACTACAAGAACAACCACCACTACTACTACTGCTACTACAAGAACAACCGCTACTACTACTACTACTACTACAAGAACAACCACTACTACTTCTACAAGAACAACCACTACTTCTCCTACTACTACTACTACTACTACTACAAGAACAACCACTAATACTACTACTACTAAAAGAACAACCACTACTACTACTACAAGAACAACCACTACTACTACTAGTACTACTACTACTACTACTACAAGAACAACCACTACTACTACTACAAGTACAACCACGACTACTACTACTACTACAAGAACAACCACTACTACTACTACTACTACTACAAGTAGAACCACTACTACTACTAAAACAACAACCACTACTACTACTACAAGAACAACCACTACTACTACTACAAGTATTACAAGAAAAACCACTACTACTACTACAAGAACAACCACTACTACTTCTACAAGAACAACCACTACAACTACCATTACTACAACTACAAGAACAACCACTACTACTACAAGAACAACCACCACTACTACTACTGCTACTACAAGAACAACCGCTACTACTACTACTACTACTACAAGAACAACCACTACTACTTCTACAAGAACAACCACTACTTCTCCTACTACTACTACTACTACTACAAGAACAACCACTACTACTACTACTACTAAAAGAACAACCACTACTACTACTACAAGAACAACCACTACTACTACTAGTACTACTACTACTACTACTACTACTACAAGAACAACCACTACTACTTCTAAAAGTACAGCCACAACTACTACTACAAGAATAACCCCTACTACTGCTACAAGAACAACCACTGCTTCTCCTACTACTCCTTATACTACAAGAACAAACACTACTACTAGTAGTATTACAAGAAAAACCACTACTACTACTACAAGAACAACTGCTACTAATACTATTACAAGTACAACCACTACTACTACCAGAACAACCACTACTACTACTACAAGAGAAACCACTACTGCTACTACAGGAACAACCACTACTACTATTACTAGTATTACAACAATAACCAGTACTACCATTACAAGAACAAACACTACTATTTCCAGAAGTAAAACCACTACTACTACTGTTACTACAAGAACAACCAGCACCACTACTACGACTACAAGAACAACCACTACTACTACTACAAGAACAACCACTACAACTACCACTACTACAACTACAAGAACAACCACCACTACAACAACAAATACTACTACTACAAGAGAAACCACTACTACTACTACTACTACTACTACTACTACAAGAACAACCACTACTACTACTACTACAAGAACAACCACTACAACTACCACTACTACAACTACAAGAACAACCACTACTACTACAAGAACAACCACCACTACTACTACTTCTACAAGAACAACCACTACTACTACTACAAGAACAACCGCCACTACTACTACTACTACTACAAGATCAACCACTACTACTACTACTACTTCTACAAGTAGAACCACTACTACTACTGAAACAACAACCACTACTACTACTACAAGAACAACCACTACTACTACTACAAGTATTACAAGAAAAACCACTACTACTACTACAAGAACAACCACTACTACTTCTACAAGAACAACCACTACAACTACCACTACTACAACTACAAGAACAACCACTACTACTACAAGAACAACCACCACTACTACTACTTCTACTACAAGAACAACCGCTACTACTACTACTACTACTACAAGAACAACCACTACTACTTCTACAAGAACAACCACTACTTCTCCTACTACTACTACTACTACTACTACTACAAGAACAACCACTAATACTACTACTACTAAAAGAACAACCACTACTACTACTACAAGAACAACCACTACTACTACTAGTACTACTACTACTGCTACTACTACTACTACAAGAACAACCACTACTACTTCTAAAAGTACAGCCACAACTACTACTACAAGAATAACCCCTACTACTGCTACAAGAACAACCACTGCTTCTCCTACTACTCCTTATACTACAAGAACAAACACTACTACTAGTAATATTACAAGAAAAACCACTACTACTACTACAAGAACAACTGCTACTAATACTATTACAAGTACAACCACTACTACTACCAGAACAACCACTACTACTACTACAAGAGAAACCACTACTGCTACTACAGGAACAACCACTACTACTATTACTAGTATTACAACAACAACCAGTACTACCATTACAAGAACAAACACTACTATTTCCAGAAGTAAAACCACTACTACTACTGTTACTACAAGAACAACCAGCACCACTACTACTACTACAAGAACAACCACTACTACTACTACAGGAACAACCACTACAACTACCACTACTACAACTACAAGAACAACCACCACTACAACAACAAATACTACTACTACAAGAGAAACCACTTCTACTACTACTACTACTACTACAAGAACAACCACTACTACTACTACTACAAGAACAACCACTACAACTACCACTACTACAACTACAAGAACAACCACTACTACTACAAGAACAACCACCACTACTACTACTTCTACAAGAACAACCACTACTACTACTACAAGAACAACCGCCACCACTACTACTACTACTACTACAAGATCAACCACTACTACTACTACTACTACTTCTACAAGTAGAACCACTACTACTACTAAAACAACAACCACTACTACTACTACAAGAACAACCACTACTACTACTACAAGAACAACCACTACAACTACCACTACTACAACTACAAGAACAACCACCACTACAACAACAAATACTACTACTACAAGAGAAACCACTTCTACTACTACTACTACTACAAGAACAACCACTACTACTACTACAGGAACAACCACTACAACTACCACTACTACAACTACAAGAACAACCACCACTACAACAACAAATACTACTACTACAAGAGAAACCACTACTACTACTACTACTACTACTACTACAAGAACAACCACTACTACTACTACTACAAGAACAACCACTACAACTACCACTACTACAACTACAAGAACAACCACTACTACTACAAGAACAACCACCACTACTACTACTTCTACAAGAACAACCACTACTACTACTACAAGAACAACCGCCACTACTACTACTACTACTACTACAAGATCAACCACTACTACTACTACTACTACTTCTACAAGTAGAACCACTACTACTACTGAAACAACAACCACTACTACTACTACAAGAACAACCACTACTACTACTACAAGTATTACAAGAAAAACCACTACTACTACTACAAGAACAACCACTACTACTTCTACAAGAACAACCACTACAACTACCACTACTACAACTACAAGAACAACCACTACTACTACAAGAACAACCACCACTACTACTACTGCTACTACAAGAACAACCGCTACTACTACTACTACTACTACAAGAACAACCACTACTACTTCTACAAGAACAACCACTACTTCTCCTACTACTACTACTACTACTACTACAAGAACAACCACTAATACTACTACTACTAAAACAACAACCACTACTACTACTACAAGAACAACCACTACTACTACTAGTACTACTACTACTACTACTACTACTACAAGAACAACCACTACTACTACTACAAGTACAACCACGACTACTACTACTACTACAAGAACAACCACTACTACTACTACTACTACTACAAGTAGAACCACTACTACTACTAAAACAACAACCACTACTACTACTACAAGAACAACCACTACTACTACTACAAGTATTACAAGAAAAACCACTACTACTACTACAAGAACAACCACTACTACTTCTACAAGAACAACCACTACAACTACCATTACTACAACTACAAGAACAACCACTACTACTACAAGAACAACCACCACTACTACTACTGCTACTACAAGAACAACCGCTACTACTACTACTACTACTACAAGAACAACCACTACTACTTCTACAAGAACAACCACTACTTCTCCTACTACTACTACTACTACTACAAGAACAACCACTACTACTACTACTACTAAAAGAACAACCACTACTACTACTACAAGAACAACCACTACTACTACTAGTACTACTACTACTACTACTACTACAAGAACAACCACTACTACTTCTAAAAGTACAGCCACAACTACTACCACAAGAATAACCCCTACTACTGCTACAAGAACAACCACTGCTTCTCCTACTACTCCTTATACTACAAGAACAAACACTACTACTAGTAGTATTACAAGAAAAACCACTACTACTACTACAAGAACAACTGCTACTAATACTATTACAAGTACAACCACTAATACTACCAGAACAACCACTACTACTACTACAAGAGAAACCACTACTGCTACTACAGGAACAACCACTACTACTATTACTAGTATTACAACAATAACCAGTACTACCATTACAAGAACAAACACTACTATTTCCAGAATTAAAACCACTACTACTACTGTTACTACAAGAACAACCAGCACCACTACTACGACTACAAGAACAACCACTACTACTACTACAAGAACAACCACTACAACTACCACTACTACAACTACAAGAACAACCACCACTACAACAACAAATACTACTACTACAAGAGAAACCACTACTACTACTACTACTACTACTACTACTACAAGAACAACCACTACTACTACTACTACAAGAACAACCACTACAACTACCACTACTACAACTACAAGAACAACCACTACTACTACAAGAACAACCACCACTACTACTACTTCTACAAGAACAACCACTACTACTACTACAAGAACAACCGCCACTACTACTACTACTACTACTACAAGATCAACCACTACTACTACTACTACTTCTACAAGTAGAACCACTACTACTACTGAAACAACAACCACTACTACTACTACAAGAACAACCACTACTACTACTACAAGTATTACAAGAAAAACCACTACTACTACTACAAGAACAACCACTACTACTTCTACAAGAACAACCACTACAACTACCACTACTACAACTACAAGAACAACCACTACTACTACAAGAACAACCACCACTACTACTACTGCTACTACAAGAACAACCGCTACTACTACTACTACTACTACAAGAACAACCACTACTACTTCTACAAGAACAACCACTACTTCTCCTACTACTACTACTACTACTACTACTACAAGAACAACCACTAATACTAGTACTACTAAAAGAACAACCACTACTACTACTACAAGAACAACCACTACTACTACTAGTACTACTACTACTACTACTACTACAAGAACAACCACTACTACTACTACAAGTACAACCACGACTACTACTACTACTACAAGAACAACCACTACTACTACTACTACTACTACAAGTAGAACCACTACTACTACTAAAACAACAACCACTACTACTACTACAAGAACAACCACTACTACTACTACAAGTATTACAAGAAAAACCACTACTACTACTACAAGAACAACCACTACTACTTCTACAAGAACAACCACTACAACTACCATTACTACAACTACAAGAACAACCACTACTACTACAAGAACAACCACCACTACTACTACTGCTACTACAAGAACAACCGCTACTACTACTACTACTACTACAAGAACAACCACTACTACTTCTACAAGAACAACCACTACTTCTCCTACTACTACTACTACTACTACTACAAGAACAACCACTACTACTACTACTACTAAAAGAACAACCACTACTACTACTACAAGAACAACCACTACTACTACTAGTACTACTACTACTGCTACTACTACTACTACAAGAACAACCACTACTACTTCTAAAAGTACAGCCACAACTACTACTACAAGAATAACCCCTACTACTGCTACAAGAACAACCACTGCTTCTCCTACTACTCCTTATACTACAAGAACAAACACTACTACTAGTAATATTACAAGAAAAACCACTACTACTACTACAAGAACAACTGCTACTAATACTATTACAAGTACAACCACTACTACTACCAGAACAACCACTACTACTACTACAAGAGAAACCACTACTGCTACTACAGGAACAACCACTACTACTATTACTAGTATTACAACAACAACCAGTACTACCATTACAAGAACAAACACTACTATTTCCAGAAGTAAAACCACTACTACTACTGTTACTACAAGAACAACCAGCACCACTACTACTACTACAAGAACAACCACTACTACTACTACAGGAACAACCACTACAACTACCACTACTACAACTACAAGAACAACCACCACTACAACAACAAATACTACTACTACAAGAGAAACCACTTCTACTACTACTACTACTACTACAAGAACAACCACTACTACTACTACTACAAGAACAACCACTACAACTACCACTACTACAACTACAAGAACAACCACTACTACTACAAGAACAACCACCACTACTACTACTTCTACAAGAACAACCACTACTACTACTACAAGAACAACCGCCACTACTACTACTACTACTACTACAAGATCAACCACTACTACTACTACTACTACTTCTACAAGTAGAACCACTACTACTACTAAAACAACAACCACTACTACTACTACAAGAACAACCACTACTACTACTACAAGTATTACAAGAAAAACCACTACTACTACTACAAGAACAACCACTACTACTTCTACAAGAACAACCACTACAACTACCACTACTACAACTACAAGAACAACCACTACTACTACAAGAACAACCACCACTACTACTACTGCTACTACAAGAACAACCGCTACTACTACTACTACTACTACAAGAACAACCACTACTACTTCTACAAGAACAACCACTACTTCTCCTACTACTACTACTACTACTACTACAAGAACAACCACTAATACTACTACTACTAAAAGAACAACCACTACTACTACTACAAGAACAACCACTACTACTACTAGTACTACTACTACTACTACTACTACAAGAACAACCACTACTACTACTACAAGTACAACCACGACTACTACTACTACTACAAGAACAACCACTACTACTACTACTACTACTACTACAAGTAGAACCACTACTACTACTAAAACAACAACCACTACTACTACTACAAGAACAACCACTACTACTACTACAAGTATTACAAGAAAAACCACTACTACTACTACAAGAACAACCACTACTACTTCTACAAGAACAACCACTACAACTACCATTACTACAACTACAAGAACAACCACTACTACTACAAGAACAACCACCACTACTACTACTGCTACTACAAGAACAACCGCTACTACTACTACTACTACTACAAGAACAACCACTACTACTTCTACAAGAACAACCACTACTTCTCCTACTACTACTACTACTACAACAAGAACAACCACTACTACTACTACTACTACTAAAAGAACAACCACTACTACTACTACAAGAACAACCACTACTACTACTAGTACTACTACTACTACTACTACTACAAGAACAACCACTACTACTTCTAAAAGTACAGCCACAACTACTACTACAAGAATAACCCCTACTACTGCTGCAAGAACAACCACTGCTTCTCCTACTACTCCTTATACTACAAGAACAAACACTACTACTAGTAGTATTACAAGAAAAACCACTACTACTACTACAAGAACAACTGCTACTAATACTATTACAAGTACAACCACTACTACTACCAGAACAACCACTACTACTACTACAAGAGAAACCACTACTGCTACTACAGGAACAACCACTACTACTATTACTAGTATTACAACAACAACCAGTACTACCATTACAAGAACAAACACTACTATTTCCAGAATTAAAACCACTACTACTACTGTTACTACAAGAACAACCAGCACCACTACTACTACTACAAGAACAACCACTACTACTACTACAAGAACAACCACTACAACTACCACTACTACAACTACAAGAACAACCACCACTACAACAACAAATACTACTACTACAAGAGAAACCACTTCTACTACTACTACTACAAGAACAACCACTACTACTACTACAAGAACAACCACTACAACTACCACTACTACAACTACAAGAACAACCACTACTACTACAAGAACAACCACCACTACTACTACTTCTACAAGAACAACCACTACTACTACTACAAGAACAACCGCCACTACTACTACTACTACTACTAAAACATCAACCACTACTACTACTACTACTTCTACAAGTAGAACCACTACTACTACTAAAACAACAACCACTACTACTACTACAAGAACAACCACTACTACTACTACAAGTATTACAAGAAAAACCACTACTACTACTACAAGAACAACCACTACTACTTCTACAAGAACAACCACTACAACTACCACTACTACAACTACAAGAACAACCACTACTACTACAAGAACAACCACCACTACTACTACTGCTACTACAAGAACAACCGCTACTACTACTACTACTACTACAAGAACAACCACTACTACTTCTACAAGAACAACCACTACTTCTCCTACTACTACTACTACTACTACAAGAACAACCACTACTACTACTACTACTAAAAGAACAACCACTACTACTACTACAAGAACAACCACTACTACTAGTAGTACTACTACTACTACTACTACTACAAGAACAACCACTACTACTTCTAAAAGTACAGCCACAACTACTACTACAAGAATAACCCCTACTACTGCTACAAGAACAACCACTGCTTCTCCTACTACTCCTTATACTACAAGAACAAACACTACTACTAGTAGTATTACAAGAAAAACCACTACTACTACTACAAGAACAACTGCTACTAATACTATTACAAGTACAACCACTACTACTACCAGAACAACCACTACTACTACTACAAGAGAAACCACTACTGCTACTACAGGAACAACCACTACTACTATTACTAGTATTACAACAACAACCAGTACTACCATTACAAGAACAAACACTACTATTTCCAGAAGTAAAACCACTACTACTACTGTTACTACAAGAACAACCAGCACCACTACTACTACTACAAGAACAACCACTACTACTACTACAGGAACAACCACTACAACTACCACTACTACAACTACAAGAACAACCACCACTACAACAACAAATACTACTACTACAAGAGAAACCACTTCTACTACTACTACTACTACTACAAGAACAACCACTACTACTACTACTACAAGAACAACCACTACAACTACCACTACTACAACTACAAGAACAACCACTACTACTACAAGAACAACCACCACTACTACTACTTCTACAAGAACAACCACTACTACTACTACAAGAACAACCGCCACTACTACTACTACTACTACTACAAGATCAACCACTACTACTACTACTACTACTTCTACAAGTAGAACCACTACTACTACTAAAACAACAACCACTACTACTACTACAAGAACAACCACTACTACTACTACAAGTATTACAAGAAAAACCACTACTACTACTACAAGAACAACCACTACTACTTCTACAAGAACAACCACTACAACTACCACTACTACAACTACAAGAACAACCACTACTACTACAAGAACAACCACCACTACTACTACTGCTACTACAAGAACAACCGCTACTACTACTACTACTACTACAAGAACAACCACTACTACTTCTACAAGAACAACCACTACTTCTCCTACTACTACTACTACTACTACTACAAGAACAACCACTAATACTACTACTACTAAAAGAACAACCACTACTACTACTACAAGAACAACCACTACTACTACTAGTACTACTACTACTACTACTACTACAAGAACAACCACTACTACTACTACAAGTACAACCACGACTACTACTACTACTACAAGAACAACCACTACTACTACTACTACTACTACAAGTAGAACCACTACTACTACTAAAACAACAACCACTACTACTACTACAAGAACAACCACTACTACTACTACAAGTATTACAAGAAAAACCACTACTACTACTACAAGAACAACCACTACTACTTCTACAAGAACAACCACTACAACTACCATTACTACAACTACAAGAACAACCACTACTACTACAAGAACAACCACCACTACTACTACTGCTACTACAAGAACAACCGCTACTACTACTACTACTACTACTACTACAAGAACAACCACTACTACTTCTACAAGAACAACCACTACTTCTCCTACTACTACTACTTCTACAACAAGAACAACCACTACTACTACTACTACTACTAAAAGAACAACCACTACTACTACTACAAGAACAACCACTACTACTACTAGTACTACTACTACTACTACTACAAGAACAACCACTACTACTTCTAAAAGTACAGCCACAACTACTACTACAAGAATAACCCCTACTACTGCTACAAGAACAACCACTGCTTCTCCTACTACTCCTTATACTACAAGAACAAACACTACTACTAGTAGTATTACAAGAAAAACCACTACTACTACTACAAGAACAACTGCTACTAATACTATTACAAGTACAACCACTACTACTACCAGAACAACCACTACTACTACTACAAGAGAAACCACTACTGCTACTACAGGAACAACCACTACTACTATTACTAGTATTACAACAACAACCAGTACTACCATTACAAGAACAAACACTACTATTTCCAGAATTAAAACCACTACTACTACTGTTACTACAAGAACAACCAGCACCACTACTACTACTACAAGAACAACCACTACTACTACTACAAGAACAACCACTACAACTACCACTACTACAACTACAAGAACAACCACCACTACAACAACAAATACTACTACTACAAGAGAAACCACTTCTACTACTACTACTACTACAAGAACAACCACTACTACTACTACAAGAACAACCACTACAACTACCACTACTACAACTACAAGAACAACCACTACTACTACAAGAACAACCACCACTACTACTACTTCTACAAGAACAACCACTACTACTACTACAAGAACAACCGCCACTACTACTACTACTACTACTAAAAGATCAACCACTACTACTACTACTACTTCTACAAGTAGAACCACTACTACTACTGAAACAACAACCACTACTACTACTACAAGAACAACCACTACTACTACTACAAGTATTACAAGAAAAACCACTACTACTACTACAAGAACAACCACTACTACTTCTACAAGAACAACCACTACAACTACCACTACTACAACTACAAGAACAACCACTACTACTACAAGAACAACCACCACTACTACTACTTCTACAAGAACAACCACTACTACTACTACAAGAACAACCGCCACTACTACTACTACTACTACAAGATCAACCACTACTACTACTACTACTACTTCTACAAGTAGAACCACTACTACTACTAAAACAACAACCACTACTAGTTCTACAAGAACAACCACTACTACTACTACAAGTATTACAAGAAAAACCACTACTACTACTACAAGAACAACCACTACTACTTCTACAAGAACAACCACTACAACTACCACTACTACAACTACAAGAACAACCACTACTACTACAAGAACAACCACCACTACTACTACTGCTACTACAAGAACAACCGCTACTACTACTACTACTACTACAAGAACAACCACTACTACTTCTACAAGAACAACCACTACTTCTCCTACTACTACTACTACTACTACTACAAGAACAACCACTAATACTACTACTACTAAAAGAACAACCACTACTACTACTACAAGAACAACCACTACTACTACTACTACTACAAGAACAACCACTACTACTACTACAAGTACAACCACGACTACTACTACTACTACAAGAACAACCACTACTACTACTACTACTACTACAAGTAGAACCACTACTACTACTAAAACAACAACCACTACTACTACTACAAGAACAACCACTACTACTACTACAAGTATTACAAGAAAAACCACTACTACTACTACAAGAACAACCACTACTACTTCTACAAGAACAACCACTACAACTACCATTACTACAACTACAAGAACAACCACTACTACTACAAGAACAACCACCACTACTACTACTGCTACTACAAGAACAACCGCTACTACTACTACTACTACTACAAGAACAACCACTACTACTTCTACAAGAACAACCACTACTTCTCCTACTACTACTACTACTACTACTACAAGAACAACCACTACTACTACTACTACTAAAAGAACAACCACTACTACTACTACAAGAACAACCACTACTACTACTAGTACTACTACTACTACTACTACTACAAGAACAACCACTGCTTCTCCTACTACTCCTTATACTACAAGAACAAACACTACTACTAGTAGTATTACAAGAAAAACCACTACTACTACTACAAGAACAACTGCTACTAATACTATTACAAGTACAACCACTAATACTACCAGAACAACCACTACTACTACTACAAGAGAAACCACTACTGCTACTACAGGAACAACCACTACTACTATTACTAGTATTACAACAACAACCAGTACTACCATTACAAGAACAAACACTACTATTTCCAGAAGTAAAACCACTACTACTACTGTTACTACAAGAACAACCAGCACCACTACTACTACTACAAGAACAACCACTACTACTACTACAAGAACAACCACTACAACTACCACTACTACAACTACAAGAACAACCACCACTACAACAACAAATACTACTACTACAAGAGAAACCACTTCTACTACTACTACTACTACAAGAACAACCACTACTACTACTACAAGAACAACCACTACAACTACCACTACTACAACTACAAGAACAACCACTACTACTACAAGAACAACCACCACTACTACTACTTCTACAAGAACAACCACTACTACTACTACAAGAACAACCGCCACTACTACTACTACTACTACTACAAGATCAACCACTACTACTACTACTACTTCTACAAGTAGAACCACTACTACTACTAAAACAACAACCACTACTACTACTACAAGAACAACCACTACTACTACTACAAGTATTACAAGAAAAACCACTACTACTACTACAAGAACAACCACTACTACTTCTACAAGAACAACCACTACAACTACCACTACTACAACTACAAGAACAACCACTACTACTACAAGAACAACCACCACTACTACTACTGCTACTACAAGAACAACCGCTACTACTACTACTACTACTACTACAAGAACAACCACTACTACTTCTACAAGAACAACCACTACTTCTCCTACTACTACTACTACTACAAGAACAACCACTACTACTACTACTACTAAAAGAACAACCACTACTACTACTACAAGAACAACCACTACTACTACTAGTACTACTACTACTACTACTACTACAAGAACAACCACTACTACTTCTAAAAGTACAGCCACAACTACTACTACAAGAATAACCCCTACTACTGCTACAAGAACAACCACTGCTTCTCCTACTACTCCTTATACTACAAGAACAAACACTACTACTAGTAGTATTACAAGAAAAATCACTTCTACTACTACAAGAACAACTGCTACTAATACTATTACAAGTACAACCACTAATACTACCAGAACAACCACTACTACTACTACAAGAGAAACCACTACTGCTACTACAGGAACAACCACTACTACTATTACTAGTATTACAACAACAACCAGTACTACCATTACAAGAACAAACACTACTATTTCCAGAAGTAAAACCACTACTACTACTGTTACTACAAGAACAACCAGCACCACTACTACTTCTACAAGAACAACCACTACTACTACTACAAGAACAACCACTACAACTACCACTACTACAACTACAAGAACAACCACCACTACAACAACAAATACTACTACTACAAGAGAAACCACTTCTACTACTACTACTACTACAAGAACAACCACTACTACTACTACAAGAACAACCACTACAACTACCACTACTACAACTACAAGAACAACCACTACTACTACAAGAACAACCACCACTACTACTACTTCTACAAGAACAACCACTACTACTACTACAAGAACAACCGCCACTACTACTACTACTACTACTACAAGATCAACCACTACTACTACTACTACTTCTACAAGTAGAACCACTACTACTACTAAAACAACAACCACTACTACTACTACAAGAACAACCACTACTACTACTACAAGTATTACAAGAAAAACCACTACTACTACTACAAGAACAACCACTACTACTTCTACAAGAACAACCACTACAACTACCACTACTACAACTACAAGAACAACCACTACTACTACAAGAACAACCACCACTACTACTACTGCTACTACAAGAACAACCGCTACTACTACTACTACTACTACTACAAGAACAACCACTACTACTTCTACAAGAACAACCACTACTTCTCCTACTACTACTACTACTACTACAAGAACAACCACTAATACTACTACTACTAAAAGAACAACCACTACTACTACTACAAGAACAACCACTACTACTACGAGTACTACTACTACTACTACTACAAGAACAACCACTACTACTACTACAAGTACAACCACGACTACTACTACTACTACAAGAACAACCACTACTACTACTACTACTACTACTACAAGTAGAACCACTACTACTACTAAAACAACAACCACTACTACTACTACAAGAACAACCACTACTACTACTACAAGTATTACAAGAAAAACCACTACTACTACTACAAGAACAACCACTACTACTTCTACAAGAACAACCACTACAACTACCATTACTACAACTACAAGAACAACCACTACTACTACAAGAACAACCAACACTACTACTACTGCTACTACAAGAACAACCGCTACTACTACTACTACTAGTACTACAAGAACAACCACTACTACTTCTACAAGAACAACCAATACTTCTCCTACTACTACTACTACTACTACAAGAACAACCACTACTACTACTACTACTAAAAGAACAACCACTACTACTACTACAAGAACAACCACTACTACTACTAGTACTACTACTACTACTACAAGAACAACCACTACTACTTCTAAAAGTACAGCCACAACTACTACTACAAGAATAACCCCTACTACTGCTACAAGAACAACCACTGCTTCTCCTACGACTCCTTATACTACAAGAACAAACACTACTACTAGTAGTATTACAAGAAAAACCACTACTACTACTACAAGAACAACTGCTACTAATACTATTACAAGTACAAACACTAATACTACCAGAACAACCACTACTACTACTACAAGAGAAACCACTACTGCTACTACAGGAACAACCACTACTACTATTACTAGTATTACAACAACAACCAGTACTACCATTACAAGAACAAACACTACTATTTCCAGAAGTAAAACCACTACTACTACTGTTACTACAAGAACAACCAGCACCACTACTACTACTACAAGAACAACCACTACTACTACTACAGGAACAACCACTACAACTACCACTACTACAACTACAAGAACAACCACCACTACAACAACAAATACTACTACTACAAGAGAAACCACTACTACTACTACTACTACTACTACTACAAGAACAACCACTACTACTACTACTACAAGAACAACCACTACAACTACCACTACTACAACTACAAGAACAACCACTACTACTACAAGAACAACCACCACTACTACTACTTCTACAAGAACAACCACTACTACTACTACAAGAACAACCGCCACTACTACTACTACTACTACTACAAGATCAACCACTACTACTACTACTACTACTTCTACAAGTAGAACCACTACTACTACTGAAACAACAACCACTACTACTACTACAAGAACAACCACTACTACTACTACAAGTATTACAAGAAAAACCACTACTACTACTACAAGAACAACCACTACTACTTCTACAAGAACAACCACTACAACTACCACTACTACAACTACAAGAACAACCACTACTACTACAAGAACAACCACCACTACTACTACTGCTACTACAAGAACAACCGCTACTACTACTACTACTACTACAAGAACAACCACTACTACTTCTACAAGAACAACCACTACTTCTCCTACTACTACTACTACTACTACTACAAGATCAACCACTAATACTACTACTACTAAAACAACAACCACTACTACTACTACAAGAACAACCACTACTACTACTAGTACTACTACTACTACTACTACTACTACAAGAACAACCACTACTACTACTACAAGTACAACCACGACTACTACTACTACTACAAGAACAACCACTACTACTACTACTACTACTACAAGTAGAACCACTACTACTACTAAAACAACAACCACTACTACTACTACAAGAACAACCACTACTACTACTACAAGTATTACAAGAAAAACCACTACTACTACTGCAAGAACAACCACTACTACTTCTACAAGAACAACCACTACAACTACCATTACTACAACTACAAGAACAACCACTACTACTACAAGAACAACCACCACTACTACTACTGCTACTACAAGAACAACCGCTACTACTACTACTACTACTACAAGAACAACCACTACTACTTCTACAAGAACAACCACTACTTCTCCTACTACTACTACTACTACTACAAGAACAACCACTACTACTACTACTACTAAAAGAACAACCACTACTACTACTACAAGAACAACCACTACTACTACTAGTACTACTACTACTACTACTACTACTACAAGAACAACCACTACTACTTCTAAAAGTACAGCCACAACTACTACTACAAGAATAACCCCTACTACTGCTACAAGAACAACCACTGCTTCTCCTACTACTCCTTATACTACAAGAACAAACACTACTACTAGTAGTATTACAAGAAAAACCACTACTACTACTACAAGAACAACTGCTACTAATACTATTACAAGTACAACCACTACTACTACCAGAACAACCACTACTACTACTACAAGAGAAACCACTACTGCTACTACAGGAACAACCACTACTACTATTACTAGTATTACAACAATAACCAGTACTACCATTACAAGAACAAACACTACTATTTCCAGAAGTAAAACCACTACTACTACTGTTACTACAAGAACAACCAGCACCACTACTACGACTACAAGAACAACCACTACTACTACTACAAGAACAACCACTACAACTACCACTACTACAACTACAAGAACAACCACCACTACAACAACAAATACTACTACTACAAGAGAAACCACTACTACTACTACTACTACTACTACTACAAGAACAACCACTACTACTACTACTACAAGAACAACCACTACAACTACCACTACTACAACTACAAGAACAACCACTACTACTACAAGAACAACCACCACTACTACTACTTCTACAAGAACAACCACTACTACTACTACAAGAACAACCGCCACTACTACTACTACTACTACTACAAGATCAACCACTACTACTACTACTACTTCTACAAGTAGAACCACTACTACTACTGAAACAACAACCACTACTACTACAAGAACAACCACTACTACTACTACAAGTATTACAAGAAAAACCACTACTACTACTACAAGAACAACCACTACTACTTCTACAAGAACAACCACTACAACTACCACTACTACAACTACAAGAACAACCACTACTACTACAAGAACAACCACCACTACTACTACTGCTACTACAAGAACAACCGCTACTACTACTACTACTACTACAAGAACAACCACTACTACTTCTACAAGAACAACCACTACTTCTCCTACTACTACTACTACTACTACTACTACAAGAACAACCACTAATACTACTACTACTAAAAGAACAACCACTACTACTACTACAAGAACAACCACTACTACTACTAGTACTACTACTACTACTACTACTACAAGAACAACCACTACTACTACTACAAGTACAACCACGACTACTACTACTACTACAAGAACAACCACTACTACTACTACTACTACTACTACAAGTAGAACCACTACTACTACTAAAACAACAACCACTACTACTACTACAAGAACAACCACTACTACTACTACAAGTATTACAAGAAAAACCACTACTACTACTACAAGAACAACCACTACTACTTCTACAAGAACAACCACTACAACTACCATTACTACAACTACAAGAACAACCACTACTACTACAAGAACAACCACCACTACTACTACTGCTACTACAAGAACAACCGCTACTACTACTACTACTACTACAAGAACAACCACTACTACTTCTACAAGAACAACCACTACTTCTCCTACTACTACTACTACTACAACAAGAACAACCACTACTACTACTACTACTACTAAAAGAACAACCACTACTACTACTACAAGAACAACCACTACTACTACTAGTACTACTACTACTACTACTACTACAAGAACAACCACTACTACTTCTAAAAGTACAGCCACAACTACTACTACAAGAATAACCCCTACTACTGCTACAAGAACAACCACTGCTTCTCCTACTACTCCTTATACTACAAGAACAAACACTACTACTAGTAGTATTACAAGAAAAACCACTACTACTACTACAAGAACAACTGCTACTAATACTATTACAAGTACAACCACTACTACTACCAGAACAACCACTACTACTACTACAAGAGAAACCACTACTGCTACTACAGGAACAACCACTACTACTATTACTAGTATTACAACAACAACCAGTACTACCATTACAAGAACAAACACTACTATTTCCAGAATTAAAACCACTACTACTACTGTTACTACAAGAACAACCAGCACCACTACTACTACTACAAGAACAACCACTACTACTACTACAAGAACAACCACTACAACTACCACTACTACAACAACAAGAACAACCACCACTACAACAACAAATACTACTACTACAAGAGAAACCACTTCTACTACTACTACTACAAGAACAACCACTACAACTACCACTACTACAACTACAAGAACAACCACCACTACAACAACAAATACTACTACTACAAGAGAAACCACTTCTACTACTACTACTACTACTACAAGAACAACCACTACTACTACTACTACAAGAACAACCACTACAACTACCACTACTACAACTACAAGAACAACCACTACTACTACAAGAACAACCACCACTACTACTACTTCTACAAGAACAACCACTACTACTACTACAAGAACAACCGCCACTACTACTACTACTACTACTACAAGATCAACCACTACTACTACTACTACTACTTCTACAAGTAGAACCACTACTACTACTAAAACAACAACCACTACTACTACTACAAGAACAACCACTACTACTACTACAAGTATTACAAGAAAAACCACTACTACTACTACAAGAACAACCACTACTACTTCTACAAGAACAACCACTACAACTACCACTACTACAACTACAAGAACAACCACTACTACTACAAGAACAACCACCACTACTACTACTGCTACTACAAGAACAACCGCTACTACTACTACTACTACTACAAGAACAACCACTACTACTTCTACAAGAACAACCACTACTTCTCCTACTACTACTACTACTACTACTACTACAAGAACAACCACTAATACTACTACTACTAAAAGAACAACCACTACTACTACTACAAGAACAACCACTACTACTACTAGTACTACTACTACTACTACTACTACAAGAACAACCACTACTACTACTACAAGTACAACCACGACTACTACTACTACTACAAGAACAACCACTACTACTACTACTACTACTACAAGTAGAACCACTACTACTACTAAAACAACAACCACTACTACTACTACAAGAACAACCACTACTACTACTACAAGTATTACAAGAAAAACCACTACTACTACTACAAGAACAACCACTACTACTTCTACAAGAACAACCACTACAACTACCATTACTACAACTACAAGAACAACCACTACTACTACAAGAACAACCACCACTACTACTACTGCTACTACAAGAACAACCGCTACTACTACTACTACTACTACTACTACAAGAACAACCACTACTACTTCTACAAGAACAACCACTACTTCTCCTACTACTACTACTTCTACAACAAGAACAACCACTACTACTACTACTACTACTAAAAGAACAACCACTACTACTACTACAAGAACAACCACTACTACTACTAGTACTACTACTACTACTACTACAAGAACAACCACTACTACTTCTAAAAGTACAGCCACAACTACTACTACAAGAATAACCCCTACTACTGCTACAAGAACAACCACTGCTTCTCCTACTACTCCTTATACTACAAGAACAAACACTACTACTAGTAGTATTACAAGAAAAACCACTACTACTACTACAAGAACAACTGCTACTAATACTATTACAAGTACAACCACTACTACTACCAGAACAACCACTACTACTACTACAAGAGAAACCACTACTGCTACTACAGGAACAACCACTACTACTATTACTAGTATTACAACAACAACCAGTACTACCATTACAAGAACAAACACTACTATTTCCAGAATTAAAACCACTACTACTACTGTTACTACAAGAACAACCAGCACCACTACTACTACTACAAGAACAACCACTACTACTACTACAAGAACAACCACTACAACTACCACTACTACAACTACAAGAACAACCACCACTACAACAACAAATACTACTACTACAAGAGAAACCACTTCTACTACTACTACTACTACAAGAACAACCACTACTACTACTACAAGAACAACCACTACAACTACCACTACTACAACTACAAGAACAACCACTACTACTACAAGAACAACCACCACTACTACTACTTCTACAAGAACAACCACTACTACTACTACAAGAACAACCGCCACTACTACTACTACTACTACTAAAAGATCAACCACTACTACTACTACTACTTCTACAAGTAGAACCACTACTACTACTGAAACAACAACCACTACTACTACTACAAGAACAACCACTACTACTACTACAAGTATTACAAGAAAAACCACTACTACTACTACAAGAACAACCACTACTACTTCTACAAGAACAACCACTACAACTACCACTACTACAACTACAAGAACAACCACTACTACTACAAGAACAACCACCACTACTACTACTTCTACAAGAACAACCACTACTACTACTACAAGAACAACCGCCACTACTACTACTACTACTACTACAAGATCAACCACTACTACTACTACTACTACTTCTACAAGTAGAACCACTACTACTACTAAAACAACAACCACTACTAGTTCTACAAGAACAACCACTACTACTACTACAAGTATTACAAGAAAAACCACTACTACTACTACAAGAACAACCACTACTACTTCTACAAGAACAACCACTACAACTACCACTACTACAACTACAAGAACAACCACTACTACTACAAGAACAACCACCACTACTACTACTGCTACTACAAGAACAACCGCTACTACTACTACTACTACTACAAGAACAACCACTACTACTTCTACAAGAACAACCACTACTTCTCCTACTACTACTACTACTACTACTACAAGAACAACCACTAATACTACTACTACTAAAAGAACAACCACTACTACTACTACAAGAACAACCACTACTACTACTAGTACTACTACTACTACTACTACTACAAGAACAACCACTACTACTACTACAAGTACAACCACGACTACTACTACTACTACAAGAACAACCACTACTACTACTACTACTACTACAAGTAGAACCACTACTACTACTAAAACAACAACCACTACTACTACTACAAGAACAACCACTACTACTACTACAAGTATTACAAGAAAAACCACTACTACTACTACAAGAACAACCACTACTACTTCTACAAGAACAACCACTACAACTACCATTACTACAACTACAAGAACAACCACTACTACTACAAGAACAACCACCACTACTACTACTGCTACTACAAGAACAACCGCTACTACTACTACTACTACTACAAGAACAACCACTACTACTTCTACAAGAACAACCACTACTTCTCCTACTACTACTACTACTACTACTACAAGAACAACCACTACTACTACTACTACTAAAAGAACAACCACTACTACTACTACAAGAACAACCACTACTACTACTAGTACTACTACTACTACTACTACTACAAGAACAACCACTGCTTCTCCTACTACTCCTTATACTACAAGAACAAACACTACTACTAGTAGTATTACAAGAAAAACCACTACTACTACTACAAGAACAACTGCTACTAATACTATTACAAGTACAACCACTAATACTACCAGAACAACCACTACTACTACTACAAGAGAAACCACTACTGCTACTACAGGAACAACCACTACTACTATTACTAGTATTACAACAACAACCAGTACTACCATTACAAGAACAAACACTACTATTTCCAGAAGTAAAACCACTACTACTACTGTTACTACAAGAACAACCAGCACCACTACTACTACTACAAGAACAACCACTACTACTACTACAAGAACAACCACTACAACTACCACTACTACAACTACAAGAACAACCACCACTACAACAACAAATACTACTACTACAAGAGAAACCACTTCTACTACTACTACTACTACAAGAACAACCACTACTACTACTACAAGAACAACCACTACAACTACCACTACTACAACTACAAGAACAACCACTACTACTACAAGAACAACCACCACTACTACTACTTCTACAAGAACAACCACTACTACTACTACAAGAACAACCGCCACTACTACTACTACTACTACTACAAGATCAACCACTACTACTACTACTACTTCTACAAGTAGAACCACTACTACTACTAAAACAACAACCACTACTACTACTACAAGAACAACCACTACTACTACTACAAGTATTACAAGAAAAACCACTACTACTACTACAAGAACAACCACTACTACTTCTACAAGAACAACCACTACAACTACCACTACTACAACTACAAGAACAACCACTACTACTACAAGAACAACCACCACTACTACTACTGCTACTACAAGAACAACCGCTACTACTACTACTACTACTACAAGAACAACCACTACTACTTCTACAAGAACAACCACTACTTCTCCTACTACTACTACTACTACAAGAACAACCACTACTACTACTACTACTAAAAGAACAACCACTACTACTACTACAAGAACAACCACTACTACTACTAGTACTACTACTACTACTACTACTACAAGAACAACCACTACTACTTCTAAAAGTACAGCCACAACTACTACTACAAGAATAACCCCTACTACTGCTACAAGAACAACCACTGCTTCTCCTACTACTCCTTATACTACAAGAACAAACACTACTACTAGTAGTATTACAAGAAAAATCACTTCTACTACTACAAGAACAACTGCTACTAATACTATTACAAGTACAACCACTAATACTACCAGAACAACCACTACTACTACTACAAGAGAAACCACTACTGCTACTACAGGAACAACCACTACTACTATTACTAGTATTACAACAACAACCAGTACTACCATTACAAGAACAAACACTACTATTTCCAGAAGTAAAACCACTACTACTACTGTTACTACAAGAACAACCAGCACCACTACTACTACTACAAGAACAACCACTACTACTACTACAAGAACAACCACTACAACTACCACTACTACAACTACAAGAACAACCACCACTACAACAACAAATACTACTACTACAAGAGAAACCACTTCTACTACTACTACTACTACAAGAACAACCACTACTACTACTACAAGAACAACCACTACAACTACCACTACTACAACTACAAGAACAACCACTACTACTACAAGAACAACCACCACTACTACTACTTCTACAAGAACAACCACTACTACTACTACAACAACAACCGCCACTACTACTACTACTACTACTACAAGATCAACCACTACTACTACTACTACTTCTACAAGTAGAACCACTACTACTACTAAAACAACAACCACTACTACTACTACAAGAACAACCACTACTACTACTACAAGTATTACAAGAAAAACCACTACTACTACTACAAGAACAACCACTACTACTTCTACAAGAACAACCACTACAACTACCACTACTACAACTACAAGAACAACCACTACTACTACAAGAACAACCACCACTACTACTACTGCTACTACAAGAACAACCGCTACTACTACTACTACTACTACTACAAGAACAACCACTACTACTTCTACAAGAACAACCACTACTTCTCCTCCTACTACTACTACTACTACAAGAACAACCACTAATACTACTACTACTAAAAGAACAACCACTACTACTACTACAAGAACAACCACTACTACTACGAGTACTACTACTACTACTACTACTACTACTACAAGAACAACCACTACTACTACTACAAGTACAACCACGACTACTACTACTACTACAAGAACAACCACTACTACTACTACTACTACTACAAGTAGAACCACTACTACTACTAAAACAACAACCACTACTACTACTACAAGAACAACCACTACTACTACTACAAGTATTACAAGAAAAACCACTACTACTACTACAAGAACAACCACTACTACTTCTACAAGAACAACCACTGCAACTACCATTACTACAACTACAAGAACAACCACTACTACTACAAGAACAACCAACACTACTACTACTGCTACTACAAGAACAACCGCTACTACTACTACTACTACTACTACAAGAACAACCACTACTACTTCTACAAGAACAACCACTACTTCTCCTACTACTACTACTACTACTACTACAAGAACAACCACTACTACTACTACTAAAAGAACAACCACTACTACTACTACAAGAACAACCACTACTACTACTAGTACTACTACTACTACTACAAGAACAACCACTACTACTTCTAAAAGTACAGCCACAACTACTACTACAAGAATAACCCCTACTACTGCTACAAGAACAACCACTGCTTCTCCTACGACTCCTTATACTACAAGAACAAACACTACTACTAGTAGTATTACAAGAAAAACCACTACTACTACTACAAGAACAACTGCTACTAATACTATTACAAGTACAACCACTAATACTACCAGAACAACCACTACTACTACTACAAGAGAAACCACTACTGCTACTACAGGAACAACCACTACTACTATTACTAGTATTACAACAACAACCAGTACTACCATTACAAGAACAAACACTACTATTTCCAGAAGTAAAACCACTACTACTACTGTTACTACAAGAACAACCAGCACCACTACTACTACTACAAGAACAACCACTACTACTACTACAGGAACAACCACTACAACTACCACTACTACAACTACAAGAACAACCACCACTACAACAACAAATACTACTACTACAAGAGAAACCACTTCTACTACTACTACTACTACTACAAGAACAACCACTACTACTACTACTACAAGAACAACCACTACAACTACCACTACTACAACTACAAGAACAACCACTACTACTACAAGAACAACCACCACTACTACTACTTCTACAAGAACAACCACTACTACTACTACAAGAACAACCGCCACTACTACTACTACTACTACTACAAGATCAACCACTACTACTACTACTACTACTTCTACAAGTAGAACCACTACTACTACTAAAACAACAACCACTACTACTACTACAAGAACAACCACTACTACTACTACAAGTATTACAAGAAAAACCACTACTACTACTACAAGAACAACCACTACTACTTCTACAAGAACAACCACTACAACTACCACTACTACAACTACAAGAACAACCACTACTACTACAAGAACAACCACCACTACTACTACTGCTACTACAAGAACAACCGCTACTACTACTACTACTACTACAAGAACAACCACTACTACTTCTACAAGAACAACCACTACTTCTCCTACTACTACTACTACTACTACAAGAACAACCACTAATACTACTACTACTAAAAGAACAACCACTACTACTACTACAAGAACAACCACTACTACTACGAGTACTACTACTACTACTACTACTACTACTACAAGAACAACCACTACTACTACTACAAGTACAACCACGACTACTACTACTACTACAAGAACAACCACTACTACTACTACTACTACTACAAGTAGAACCACTACTACTACTAAAACAACAACCACTACTACTACTACAAGAACAACCACTACTACTACTACAAGTATTACAAGAAAAACCACTACTACTACTACAAGAACAACCACTACTACTTCTACAAGAACAACCACTACAACTACCATTACTACAACTACAAGAACAACCACTACTACTACAAGAACAACCAACACTACTACTACTGCTACTACAAGAACAACCGCTACTATTACTACTACTACTACTACAAGAACAACCACTACTACTTCTACAAGAACAACCACTACTTCTCCTACTACTACTACTACTACTACTACTACAAGAACAACCACTACTACTACTACTAAAAGAACAACCACTACTACTACTACAAGAACAACCACTACTACTACTAGTACTACTACTACTACTACAAGAACAACCACTACTACTTCTAAAAGTACAGCCACAACTACTACTACAAGAATAACCCCTACTACTGCTACAAGAACAACCACTGCTTCTCCTACGACTCCTTATACTACAAGAACAAACACTACTACTAGTAGTATTACAAGAAAAACCACTACTACTACTACAAGAACAACTGCTACTAATACTATTACAAGTACAACCACTAATACTACCAGAACAACCACTACTACTACTACAAGAGAAACCACTACTGCTACTACAGGAACAACCACTACTACTATTACTAGTATTACAACAACAACCAGTACTACCATTACAAGAACAAACACTACTATTTCCAGAAGTAAAACCACTACTACTACTGTTACTACAAGAACAACCAGCACCACTACTACTACTACAAGAACAACCACTACTACTACTACAGGAACAACCACTACAACTACCACTACTACAACTACAAGAACAACCACCACTACAACAACAAATACTACTACTACAAGAGAAACCACTTCTACTACTACTACTACTACTACAAGAACAACCACTACTACTACTACTACAAGAACAACCACTACAACTACCACTACTACAACTACAAGAACAACCACTACTACTACAAGAACAACCACCACTACTACTACTTCTACAAGAACAACCACTACTACTACTACAAGAACAACCGCCACTACTACTACTACTACTACTACAAGATCAACCACTACTACTACTACTACTACTTCTACAAGTAGAACCACTACTACTACTAAAACAACAACCACTACTACTACTACAAGAACAACCACTACTACTACTACAAGTATTACAAGAAAAACCACTACTACTACTACAAGAACAACCACTACTACTTCTACAAGAACAACCACTACAACTACCACTACTACAACTACAAGAACAACCACTACTACTACAAGAACAACCACCACTACTACTACTGCTACTACAAGAACAACCGCTACTACTACTACTACTACTACAAGAACAACCACTACTACTTCTACAAGAACAACCACTACTTCTCCTACTACTACTACTACTACTACTACAAGAACAACCACTAATACTACTACTACTAAAAGAACAACCACTACTACTACTACAAGAACAACCACTACTACTACTAGTACTACTACTACTACTACTACTACAAGAACAACCACTACTACTACTACAAGTACAACCACGACTACTACTACTACTACAAGAACAACCACTACTACTACTACTACTACTACTACAAGTAGAACCACTACTACTACTAAAACAACAACCACTACTACTACTACAAGAACAACCACTACTACTACTACAAGTATTACAAGAAAAACCACTACTACTACTACAAGAACAACCACTACTACTTCTACAAGAACAACCACTACAACTACCATTACTACAACTACAAGAACAACCACTACTACTACAAGAACAACCACCACTACTACTACTGCTACTACAAGAACAACCGCTACTACTACTACTACTACTACTACAAGAACAACCACTACTACTTCTACAAGAACAACCACTACTTCTCCTACTACTACTACTACTACTACAAGAACAACCACTACTACTACTACTACTAAAAGAACAACCACTACTACTACTACAAGAACAACCACTACTACTACTAGTACTACTACTACTACTACTACAAGAACAACCACTGCTTCTCCTACTACTCCTTATACTACAAGAACAAACACTACTACTAGTAGTATTACAAGAAAAACCACTACTACTACTACAAGAACAACTGCTACTAATACTATTACAAGTACAACCACTAATACTACCAGAACAACCACTACTACTACTACAAGAGAAACCACTACTGCTACTACAGGAACAACCACTACTACTATTACTAGTATTACAACAACAACCAGTACTACCATTACAAGAACAAACACTACTATTTCCAGAAGTAAAACCACTACTACTACTGTTACTACAAGAACAACCAGCACCACTACTACTACTACAAGAACAACCACTACTACTACTACAAGAACAACCACTACAACTACCACTACTACAACTACAAGAACAACCACCACTACAACAACAAATACTACTACTACAAGAGAAACCACTTCTACTACTACTACTACTACAAGAACAACCACTACTACTACTACAAGAACAACCACTACAACTACCACTACTACAACTACAAGAACAACCACTACTACTACAAGAACAACCACCACTACTACTACTTCTACAAGAACAACCACTACTACTACTACAAGAACAACCGCCACTACTACTACTACTACTACTACAAGATCAACCACTACTACTACTACTACTTCTACAAGTAGAACCACTACTACTACTAAAACAACAACCACTACTACTACTACAAGAACAACCACTACTACTACTACAAGTATTACAAGAAAAACCACTACTACTACTACAAGAACAACCACTACTACTTCTACAAGAACAACCACTACAACTACCACTACTACAACTACAAGAACAACCACTACTACTACAAGAACAACCACCACTACTACTACTGCTACTACAAGAACAACCGCTACTACTACTACTACTACTACTACAAGAACAACCACTACTACTTCTACAAGAACAACCACTACTTCTCCTACTACTACTACTACTACTACAAGAACAACCACTAATACTACTACTACTAAAAGAACAACCACTACTACTACTACAAGAACAACCACTACTACTACGAGTACTACTACTACTACTACTACCACTACAAGAACAACCACTACTACTACTACAAGTACAACCACGACTACTACTACTACTACAAGAACAACCACTACTACTACTACTACTACTACAAGTAGAACCACTACTACTACTAAAACAACAACCACTACTACTACTACAAGAACAACCACTACTACTACTACAAGTATTACAAGAAAAACCACTACTACTACTACAAGAACAACCACTACTACTTCTACAAGAACAACCACTACAACTACCATTACTACAACTACAAGAACAACCACTACTACTACAAGAACAACCAACACTACTACTACTGCTACTACAAGAACAACCGCTACTACTACTACTACTACTACTACAAGAACAACCACTACTACTTCTACAAGAACAACCACTACTTCTCCTACTACTACTACTACTACTACAAGAACAACCACTACTACTACTACTACTAAAAGAACAACCACTACTACTACTACAAGAACAACCACTACTACTACTAGTACTACTACTACTACTACAAGAACAACCACTACTACTTCTAAAAGTACAGCCACAACTACTACTACAAGAATAACCCCTACTACTGCTACAGGAACAACCACTGCTTCTCCTACGACTCCTTATACTACAAGAACAAACACTACTACTAGTAGTATTACAAGAAAAACCACTACTACTACTACAAGAACAACTGCTACTAATACTATTACAAGTACAACCACTAATACTACCAGAACAACCACTACTACTACTACAAGAGAAACCACTACTGCTACTACAGGAACAACCACTACTACTATTACTAGTATTACAACAACAACCAGTACTACCATTACAAGAACAAACACTACTATTTCCAGAAGTAAAACCACTACTACTACTGTTACTACAAGAACAACCAGCACCACTACTACTACTACAAGAACAACCACTACTACTACTACAGGAACAACCACTACAACTACCACTACTACAACTACAAGAACAACCACCACTACAACAACAAATACTACTACTACAAGAGAAACCACTTCTACTACTACTACTACTACTACAAGAACAACCGCTACTACTACTACTACAAGAACAACCACTACAACTACCACTACTACAACTACAAGAACAACCACTACTACTACAAGAACAACCACCACTACTACTACTTCTACAAGAACAACCACTACTACTACTACAAGAACAACCGCCACTACTACTACTACTACTACTACTACAAGATCAACCACTACTACTACTACTACTACTTCTACAAGTAGAACCACTACTACTACTAAAACAACAACCACTACTACTACTACAAGAACAACCACTACTACTACTACAAGTATTACAAGAAAAACCACTACTACTACTACAAGAACAACCACTACTACTTCTACAAGAACAACCACTACAACTACCACTACTACAACTACAAGAACAACCACTACTACTACAAGAACAACCACCACTACTACTACTGCTACTACAAGAACAACCGCTACTACTACTACCACTACTACAAGAACAACCACTACTACTTCTACAAGAACAACCACTACTTCTCCTACTACTACTACTACTACTACTACAAGAACAACCACTAATACTACTACTACTAAAAGAACAAACACTACTACTACTACAAGAACAACCACTACTACTACTACTACTACTACTACTACTACTACTACAAGAACAACCACTACTACTACAAGTACAACCACGACTACTACTACTACTACAAGAACAACCACTACTACTACTACTACTACTACAAGTAGAACCACTACTACTACTAAAACAACAACCACTACTACTACTACAAGAACAACCACTACTACTACTACAAGTATTACAAGAAAAACCACTACTACTACTGCAAGAACAACCACTACTACTTCTACAAGAACAACCACTACAACTACCATTACTACAACTACAAGAACAACCACTACTACTACAAGAACAACCACCACTACTACTACTGCTACTACAAGAACAACCGCTACTACTACTACTACTACAAGAACAACCACTACTACTTCTACAAGAACAACCACTACTTCTCCTACTACTACTACTACTACAAGAACAACCACTACTACTACTACTACTAAAAGAACAACCACTACTACTACTACAAGAACAACCACTACTACTACTAGTACTACTACTACTACTACTACTACAAGAACAACCACTAATACTTCTAAAAGTACAGCCACAACTACTACTACAAGAATAACCCCTACTACTGCTACAAGAACAACCACTGCTTCTCCTACTACTCCTTATACTACAAGAACAAACACTACTACTAGTAGTATTACAAGAAAAACCACTACTACTACTACAAGAACAACTGCTACTAATACTATTACAAGTACAACCACTAATACTACCAGAACAACCACTACTACTACTACAAGAGAAACCACTACTGCTACTACAGGAACAACCACTACTACTATTACTAGTATTACAACAACAACCAGTACTACCATTACAAGAACAAACACTACTATTTCCAGAAGTAAAACCACTACTACTACGGTTACTACAAGAACAACCAGCACCACTACTACTACTACAAGAACAACCACTACTACTACTACAAGAACAACCACTACAACTACCACTACTACAACTACAAGAACAACCACCACTACAACAACAAATACTACTACTACAAGAGAAACCACTTCTACTACTACTACTACTACAAGAACAACCACTACTACTACTACAAGAACAACCACTACAACTACCACTACTACAACTACAAGAACAACCACTACTACTACAAGAACAACCACCACTACTACTACTTCTACAAGAACAACCACTACTACTACTACAAGAACAACCGCCACTACTACTACTACTACTACTACAAGATCAACCACTACTACTACTACTACTTCTACAAGTAGAACCACTACTACTACTAAAACAACAACCACTACTACTACTACAAGAACAACCACTACTACTACTACAAGTATTACAAGAAAAACCACTACTACTACTACAAGAACAACCACTACTACTTCTACAAGAACAACCACTACAACTACCACTACTACAACTACAAGAACAACCACTACTACTACAAGAACAACCACCACTACTACTACTGCTACTACAAGAACAACCGCTACTACTACTACTACTACTACTACAAGAACAACCACTACTACTTCTACAAGAACAACCACTACTTCTCCTACTACTACTACTACTACTACAAGAACAACCACTAATACTACTACTACTAAAAGAACAACCACTACTACTACTACAAGAACAACCACTACTACTACGAGTACTACTACTACTACTACTACTACAAGAACAACCACTACTACTACTACAAGTACAACCACGACTACTACTACTACTACAAGAACAACCACTACTACTACTACTACTACTACTACAAGTAGAACCACTACTACTACTAAAACAACAACCACTACTACTACTACAAGAACAACCACTACTACTACTACAAGTATTACAAGAAAAACCACTACTACTACTACAAGAACAACCACTACTACTTCTACAAGAACAACCACTACAACTACCATTACTACAACTACAAGAACAACCACTACTACTACAAGAACAACCAACACTACTACTACTGCTACTACAAGAACAACCGCTACTACTACTACTACTACTACTACAAGAACAACCACTACTACTTCTACAAGAACAACCACTACTTCTCCTACTACTACTACTACTACTACAAGAACAACCACTACTACTACTACTACTAAAAGAACAACCACTACTACTACTACAAGAACAACCACTACTACTACTAGTACTACTACTACTACTACAAGAACAACCACTACTACTTCTAAAAGTACAGCCACAACTACTACTACAAGAATAACCCCTACTACTGCTACAAGAACAACCACTGCTTCTCCTACGACTCCTTATACTAGAAGAACAAACACTACTACTAGTAGTATTACAAGAAAAACCACTACTACTACTACAAGAACAACTGCTACTAATACTATTACAAGTACAACCACTAATACTACCAGAACAACCACTACTACTACTACAAGAGAAACCACTACTGCTACTACAGGAACAACCACTACTACTATTACTAGTATTACAACAACAACCAGTACTACCATTACAAGAACAAACACTACTATTTCCAGAAGTAAAACCACTACTACTACTGTTACTACAAGAACAACCAGCACCACTACTACTACTACAAGAACAACCACTACTACTACTACAGGAACAACCACTACAACTACCACTACTACAACTACAAGAACAACCACCACTACAACAACAAATACTACTACTACAAGAGAAACCACTACTACTACTACTACTACTACTACTACAAGAACAACCACTACTACTACTACTACAAGAACAACCACTACAACTACCACTACTACAACTACAAGAACAACCACTACTACTACAAGAACAACCACCACTACTACTACTTCTACAAGAACAACCACTACTACTACTACAAGAACAACCGCCACTACTACTACTACTACTACTACAAGATCAACCACTACTACTACTACTACTACTTCTACAAGTAGAACCACTACTACTACTGAAACAACAACCACTACTACTACTACAAGAACAACCACTACTACTACTACAAGTATTACAAGAAAAACCACTACTACTACTACAAGAACAACCACTACTACTTCTACAAGAACAACCACTACAACTACCACTACTACAACTACAAGAACAACCACTACTACTACAAGAACAACCACCACTACTACTACTGCTACTACAAGAACAACCGCTACTACTACTACTACTACTACAAGAACAACCACTACTACTTCTACAAGAACAACCACTACTTCTCCTCCTACTACTACTACTACTACTACAAGAACAACCACTAATACTACTACTACTAAAAGAACAACCACTACTACTACTACAAGAACAACCACTACTACTACTAGTACTACTACTACTACTACTACAAGAACAACCACTACTACTACTACAAGTACAACCACGACTACTACTACTACTACAAGAACAACCACTACTACTACTACTACTACTACAAGTAGAACCACTACTACTACTAAAACAACAACCACTACTACTACTACAAGAACAACCACTACTACTACTACAAGTATTACAAGAAAAACCACTACTACTACTACAAGAACAACCACTACTACTTCTACAAGAACAACCACTACAACTACCATTACTACAACTACAAGAACAACCACTACTACTACAAGAACAACCACCACTACTACTACTGCTACTACAAGAACAACCGCTACTACTACTACTACTACTACTACAAGAACAACCACTACTACTTCTACAAGAACAACCACTACTTCTCCTACTACTACTACTACTACTACAAGAACAACCACTACTACTACTACTACTAAAAGAACAACCACTACTACTACTACAAGAACAACCACTACTACTACTAGTACTACTACTACTACTACTACTACTACAAGAACAACCACTACTACTTCTAAAAGTACAGCCACAACTACTACTACAAGAATAACCCCTACTACTGCTACAAGAACAACCACTGCTTCTCCTACTACTCCTTATACTACAAGAACAAACACTACTACTAGTAGTATTACAAGAAAAACCACTACTACTACTACAAGAACAACTGCTACTAATACTATTACAAGTACAACCACTACTACTACCAGAACAACCACTACTACTACTACAAGAGAAACCACTACTGCTACTACAGGAACAACCACTACTACTATTACTAGTATTACAACAATAACCAGTACTACCATTACAAGAACAAACACTACTATTTCCAGAAGTAAAACCACTACTACTACTGTTACTACAAGAACAACCAGCACCACTACTACGACTACAAGAACAACCACTACTACTACTACAAGAACAACCACTACAACTACCACTACTACAACTACAAGAACAACCACCACTACAACAACAAATACTACTACTACAAGAGAAACCACTACTACTACTACTACTACTACTACTACTACAAGAACAACCACTACTACTACTACTACAAGAACAACCACTACAACTACCACTACTACAACTACAAGAACAACCACTACTACTACAAGAACAACCACCACTACTACTACTTCTACAAGAACAACCACTACTACTACTACAAGAACAACCGCCACTACTACTACTACTACTACAAGATCAACCACTACTACTACTACTACTTCTACAAGTAGAACCACTACTACTACTGAAACAACAACCACTACTACTACTACAAGAACAACCACTACTACTACTACAAGTATTACAAGAAAAACCACTACTACTACTACAAGAACAACCACTACTACTTCTACAAGAACAACCACTACAACTACCACTACTACAACTACAAGAACAACCACTACTACTACAAGAACAACCACCACTACTACTACTTCTACTACAAGAACAACCGCTACTACTACTACTACTACTACAAGAACAACCACTACTACTTCTACAAGAACAACCACTACTTCTCCTACTACTACTACTACTACTACTACTACAAGAACAACCACTAATACTACTACTACTAAAAGAACAACCACTACTACTACTACAAGAACAACCACTACTACTACTAGTACTACTACTACTACTACTACTACAAGAACAACCACTACTACTACTACAAGTACAACCACGACTACTACTACTACTACAAGAACAACCACTACTACTACTACTACTACTACAAGTAGAACCACTACTACTACTAAAACAACAACCACTACTACTACTACAAGAACAACCACTACTACTACTACAAGTATTACAAGAAAAACCACTACTACTACTACAAGAACAACCACTACTACTTCTACAAGAACAACCACTACAACTACCATTACTACAACTACAAGAACAACCACTACTACTACAAGAACAACCACCACTACTACTACTGCTACTACAAGAACAACCGCTACTACTACTACTACTACTACAAGAACAACCACTACTACTTCTACAAGAACAACCACTACTTCTCCTACTACTACTACTACTACTACAAGAACAACCACTACTACTACTACTACTAAAAGAACAACCACTACTACTACTACAAGAACAACCACTACTACTACTAGTACTACTACTACTGCTACTACTACTACTACAAGAACAACCACTACTACTTCTAAAAGTACAGCCACAACTACTACTACAAGAATAACCCCTACTACTGCTACAAGAACAACCACTGCTTCTCCTACTACTCCTTATACTACAAGAACAAACACTACTACTAGTAATATTACAAGAAAAACCACTACTACTACTACAAGAACAACTGCTACTAATACTATTACAAGTACAACCACTACTACTACCAGAACAACCACTACTACTACTACAAGAGAAACCACTACTGCTACTACAGGAACAACCACTACTACTATTACTAGTATTACAACAACAACCAGTACTACCATTACAAGAACAAACACTACTATTTCCAGAAGTAAAACCACTACTACTACTGTTACTACAAGAACAACCAGCACCACTACTACTACTACAAGAACAACCACTACTACTACTACAGGAACAACCACTACAACTACCACTACTACAACTACAAGAACAACCACCACTACAACAACAAATACTACTACTACAAGAGAAACCACTTCTACTACTACTACTACTACTACAAGAACAACCACTACAACTACCACTACTACAACTACAAGAACAACCACTACTACTACAAGAACAACCACCACTACTACTACTTCTACAAGAACAACCACTACTACTACTACAAGAACAACCGCCACCACTACTACTACTACTACTACAAGATCAACCACTACTACTACTACTACTACTTCTACAAGTAGAACCACTACTACTACTAAAACAACAACCACTACTACTACTACAAGAACAACCACTACTACTACTACAAGAACAACCACTACAACTACCACTACTACAACTACAAGAACAACCACCACTACAACAACAAATACTACTACTACAAGAGAAACCACTTCTACTACTACTACTACTACAAGAACAACCACTACTACTACTACAAGAACAACCACTACAACTACCACTACTACAACTACAAGAACAACCACTACTACTACAAGAACAACCACCACTACTACTACTTCTACAAGAACAACCACTACTACTACTACAAGAACAACCGCCACTACTACTACTACTACTACTACAAGATCAACCACTACTACTACTACTACTTCTACAAGTAGAACCACTACTACTACTAAAACAACAACCACTACTACTACTACAAGAACAACCACTACTACTACTACAAGTATTACAAGAAAAACCACTACTACTACTACAAGAACAACCACTACTACTTCTACAAGAACAACCACTACAACTACCACTACTACAACTACAAGAACAACCACTACTACTACAAGAACAACCACCACTACTACTACTGCTACTACAAGAACAACCGCTACTACTACTACTACTACTACAAGAACAACCACTACTACTTCTACAAGAACAACCACTACTTCTCCTACTACTACTACTACTACTACAAGAACAACCACTAATACTACTACTACTAAAAGAACAACCACTACTACTACTACAAGAACAACCACTACTACTACGAGTACTACTACTACTACTACTACAAGAACAACCACTACTACTACTACAAGTACAACCACGACTACTACTACTACTACAAGAACAACCACTACTACTACTACTACTACTACAAGTAGAACCACTACTACTACTAAAACAACAACCACTACTACTACTACAAGAACAACCACTACTACTACTACAAGTATTACAAGAAAAACCACTACTACTACTACAAGAACAACCACTACTACTTCTACAAGAACAACCACTACAACTACCATTACTACTACTACAAGAACAACCACTACTACTACAAGAACAACCAACACTACTACTACTGCTACTACAAGAACAACCGCTACTACTACTACTACTAGTACTACAAGAACAACCACTACTACTTCTACAAGAACAACCACTACTTCTCCTACTACTACTACTACTACTACAAGAACAACCACTACTACTACTACTACTAAAAGAACAACCACTACTACTACTACAAGAACAACCACTACTACTACTAGTACTACTACTACTACTACAAGAACAACCACTACTACTTCTAAAAGTACAGCCACAACTACTACTACAAGAATAACCCCTACTACTGCTACAAGAACAACCACTGCTTCTCCTACTACTCCTTATACTACAAGAACAAACACTACTACTAGTAATATTACAAGAAAAACCACTACTACTACTACAAGAACAACTGCTACTAATACTATTACAAGTACAACCACTACTACTACCAGAACAACCACTACTACTACTACAAGAGAAACCACTACTGCTACTACAGGAACAACCACTACTACTATTACTAGTATTACAACAACAACCAGTACTACCATTACAAGAACAAACACTACTATTTCCAGAAGTAAAACCACTACTACTACTGTTACTACAAGAACAACCAGCACCACTACTACTACTACAAGAACAACCACTACTACTACTACAGGAACAACCACTACAACTACCACTACTACAACTACAAGAACAACCACCACTACAACAACAAATACTACTACTACAAGAGAAACCACTTCTACTACTACTACTACTACTACTACAAGAACAACCACTACTACTACTACTACAAGAACAACCACTACAACTACCACTACTACAACTACAAGAACAACCACTACTACTACAAGAACAACCACCACTACTACTACTTCTACAAGAACAACCACTACTACTACTACAAGAACAACCGCCACTACTACTACTACTACTACTACAAGATCAACCACTACTACTACTACTACTTCTACAAGTAGAACCACTACTACTACTAAAACAACAACCACTACTACTACTACAAGAACAACCACTACTACTACTACAAGTATTACAAGAAAAACCACTACTACTACTACAAGAACAACCACTACTACTTCTACAAGAACAACCACTACAACTACCACTACTACAACTACAAGAACAACCACTACTACTACAAGAACAACCACCACTACTACTACTGCTACTACAAGAACAACCGCTACTACTACTACTACTACTACAAGAACAACCACTACTACTTCTACAAGAACAACCACTACTTCTCCTACTGCTACTACTACTACTACTACAAGAACAACCACTAATACTACTACTACTAAAAGAACAACCACTACTACTACTACAAGAACAACCACTACTACTACTAGTACTACTACTACTACTACTACTACAAGAACAACCACTACTACTACTACAAGTACAACCACGACTACTACTACTACTACAAGAACAACCACTACTACTACTACTACTACTACTACAAGTAGAACCACTACTACTACTAAAACAACAACCACTACTACTACTACAAGAACAACCACTACTACTACTACAAGTATTACAAGAAAAACCACTACTACTACTACAAGAACAACCACTACTACTTCTACAAGAACAACCACTACAACTACCATTACTACAACTACAAGAACAACCACTACTACTACAAGAACAACCACCACTACTACTACTGCTACTACAAGAACAACCGCTACTACTACTACTACTACTACAAGAACAACCACTACTACTTCTACAAGAACAACCACTACTTCTCCTACTACTACTACTACTACAACAAGAACAACCACTACTACTACTACTACTACTAAAAGAACAACCACTACTACTACTACAAGAACAACCACTACTACTACTAGTACTACTACTACTACTACTACAAGAACAACCACTACTACTTCTAAAAGTACAGCCACAACTACTACTACAAGAATAACCCCTACTACTGCTACAAGAACAACCACTGCTTCTCCTACTACTCCTTATACTACAAGAACAAACACTACTACTAGTAGTATTACAAGAAAAACCACTACTACTACTACAAGAACAACTGCTACTAATACTATTACAAGTACAACCACTACTACTACCAGAACAACCACTACTACTACTACAAGAGAAACCACTACTGCTACTACAGGAACAACCACTACTACTATTACTAGTATTACAACAACAACCAGTACTACCATTACAAGAACAAACACTACTATTTCCAGAATTAAAACCACTACTACTACTGTTACTACAAGAACAACCAGCACCACTACTACTACTACAAGAACAACCACTACTACTACTACAAGAACAACCACTACAACTACCACTACTACAACTACAAGAACAACCACCACTACAACAACAAATACTACTACTACAAGAGAAACCACTTCTACTACTACTACTACAAGAACAACCACTACTACTACTACAAGAACAACCACTACAACTACCACTACTACAACTACAAGAACAACCACTACTACTACAAGAACAACCACCACTACTACTACTTCTACAAGAACAACCACTACTACTACTACAAGAACAACCGCCACTACTACTACTACTACTACTAAAACATCAACCACTACTACTACTACTACTTCTACAAGTAGAACCACTACTACTACTAAAACAACAACCACTACTACTACTACAAGAACAACCACTACTACTACTACAAGTATTACAAGAAAAACCACTACTACTACTACAAGAACAACCACTACTACTTCTACAAGAACAACCACTACAACTACCACTACTACAACTACAAGAACAACCACTACTACTACAAGAACAACCACCACTACTACTACTGCTACTACAAGAACAACCGCTACTACTACTACTACTACTACAAGAACAACCACTACTACTTCTACAAGAACAACCACTACTTCTCCTACTACTACTACTACTACTACAAGAACAACCACTACTACTACTACTACTAAAAGAACAACCACTACTACTACTACAAGAACAACCACTACTACTAGTAGTACTACTACTACTACTACTACTACAAGAACAACCACTACTACTTCTAAAAGTACAGCCACAACTACTACTACAAGAATAACCCCTACTACTGCTACAAGAACAACCACTGCTTCTCCTACTACTCCTTATACTACAAGAACAAACACTACTACTAGTAGTATTACAAGAAAAACCACTACTACTACTACAAGAACAACTGCTACTAATACTATTACAAGTACAACCACTACTACTACCAGAACAACCACTACTACTACTACAAGAGAAACCACTACTGCTACTACAGGAACAACCACTACTACTATTACTAGTATTACAACAACAACCAGTACTACCATTACAAGAACAAACACTACTATTTCCAGAAGTAAAACCACTACTACTACTGTTACTACAAGAACAACCAGCACCACTACTACTACTACAAGAACAACCACTACTACTACTACAAGAACAACCACTACAACTACCACTACTACAACTACAAGAACAACCACTACTACTACAAGAACAACCACCACTACTACTACTGCTACTACAAGAACAACCGCTACTACTACTACTACTACTACAAGAACAACCACTACTACTTCTACAAGAACAACCACTACTTCTCCTACTGCTACTACTACTACTACTACAAGAACAACCACTAATACTACTACTACTAAAAGAACAACCACTACTACTACTACAAGAACAACCACTACTACTACTAGTACTACTACTACTACTACTACTACAAGAACAACCACTACTACTACTACAAGTACAACCACGACTACTACTACTACTACAAGAACAACCACTACTACTACTACTACTACTACTACAAGTAGAACCACTACTACTACTAAAACAACAACCACTACTACTACTACAAGAACAACCACTACTACTACTACAAGTATTACAAGAAAAACCACTACTACTACTACAAGAACAACCACTACTACTTCTACAAGAACAACCACTACAACTACCATTACTACAACTACAAGAACAACCACTACTACTACAAGAACAACCACCACTACTACTACTGCTACTACAAGAACAACCGCTACTACTACTACTACTACTACAAGAACAACCACTACTACTTCTACAAGAACAACCACTACTTCTCCTACTACTACTACTACTACAACAAGAACAACCACTACTACTACTACTACTACTAAAAGAACAACCACTACTACTACTACAAGAACAACCACTACTACTACTAGTACTACTACTACTACTACTACAAGAACAACCACTACTACTTCTAAAAGTACAGCCACAACTACTACTACAAGAATAACCCCTACTACTGCTACAAGAACAACCACTGCTTCTCCTACTACTCCTTATACTACAAGAACAAACACTACTACTAGTAGTATTACAAGAAAAACCACTACTACTACTACAAGAACAACTGCTACTAATACTATTACAAGTACAACCACTACTACTACCAGAACAACCACTACTACTACTACAAGAGAAACCACTACTGCTACTACAGGAACAACCACTACTACTATTACTAGTATTACAACAACAACCAGTACTACCATTACAAGAACAAACACTACTATTTCCAGAATTAAAACCACTACTACTACTGTTACTACAAGAACAACCAGCACCACTACTACTACTACAAGAACAACCACTACTACTACTACAAGAACAACCACTACAACTACCACTACTACAACTACAAGAACAACCACCACTACAACAACAAATACTACTACTACAAGAGAAACCACTTCTACTACTACTACTACAAGAACAACCACTACTACTACTACAAGAACAACCACTACAACTACCACTACTACAACTACAAGAACAACCACTACTACTACAAGAACAACCACCACTACTACTACTTCTACAAGAACAACCACTACTACTACTACAAGAACAACCGCCACTACTACTACTACTACTACTAAAACATCAACCACTACTACTACTACTACTTCTACAAGTAGAACCACTACTACTACTAAAACAACAACCACTACTACTACTACAAGAACAACCACTACTACTACTACAAGTATTACAAGAAAAACCACTACTACTACTACAAGAACAACCACTACTACTTCTACAAGAACAACCACTACAACTACCACTACTACAACTACAAGAACAACCACTACTACTACAAGAACAACCACCACTACTACTACTGCTACTACAAGAACAACCGCTACTACTACTACTACTACTACAAGAACAACCACTACTACTTCTACAAGAACAACCACTACTTCTCCTACTACTACTACTACTACTACAAGAACAACCACTACTACTACTACTACTAAAAGAACAACCACTACTACTACTACAAGAACAACCACTACTACTAGTAGTACTACTACTACTACTACTACTACAAGAACAACCACTACTACTTCTAAAAGTACAGCCACAACTACTACTACAAGAATAACCCCTACTACTGCTACAAGAACAACCACTGCTTCTCCTACTACTCCTTATACTACAAGAACAAACACTACTACTAGTAGTATTACAAGAAAAACCACTACTACTACTACAAGAACAACTGCTACTAATACTATTACAAGTACAACCACTACTACTACCAGAACAACCACTACTACTACTACAAGAGAAACCACTACTGCTACTACAGGAACAACCACTACTACTATTACTAGTATTACAACAACAACCAGTACTACCATTACAAGAACAAACACTACTATTTCCAGAAGTAAAACCACTACTACTACTGTTACTACAAGAACAACCAGCACCACTACTACTACTACAAGAACAACCACTACTACTACTACAGGAACAACCACTACAACTACCACTACTACAACTACAAGAACAACCACCACTACAACAACAAATACTACTACTACAAGAGAAACCACTTCTACTACTACTACTACTACTACAAGAACAACCACTACTACTACTACTACAAGAACAACCACTACAACTACCACTACTACAACTACAAGAACAACCACTACTACTACAAGAACAACCACCACTACTACTACTTCTACAAGAACAACCACTACTACTACTACAAGAACAACCGCCACTACTACTACTACTACTACTACAAGATCAACCACTACTACTACTACTACTACTTCTACAAGTAGAACCACTACTACTACTAAAACAACAACCACTACTACTACTACAAGAACAACCACTACTACTACTACAAGTATTACAAGAAAAACCACTACTACTACTAGAAGAACAACCACTACTACTTCTACAAGAACAACCACTACAACTACCACTACTACAACTACAAGAACAACCACTACTACTACAAGAACAACCACCACTACTACTACTGCTACTACAAGAACAACCGCTACTACTACTACTACTACTACAAGAACAACCACTACTACTTCTACAAGAACAACCACTACTTCTCCTACTACTACTACTACTACTACTACAAGAACAACCACTAATACTACTACTACTAAAAGAACAACCACTACTACTACTACAAGAACAACCACTACTACTACTAGTACTACTACTACTACTACTACTACAAGAACAACCACTACTACTACTACAAGTACAACCACGACTACTACTACTACTACAAGAACAACCACTACTACTACTACTACTACTACAAGTAGAACCACTACTACTACTAAAACAACAACCACTACTACTACTACAAGAACAACCACTACTACTACTACAAGTATTACAAGAAAAACCACTACTACTACTACAAGAACAACCACTACTACTTCTACAAGAACAACCACTACAACTACCATTACTACAACTACAAGAACAACCACTACTACTACAAGAACAACCACCACTACTACTACTGCTACTACAAGAACAACCGCTACTACTACTACTACTACTACTACAAGAACAACCACTACTACTTCTACAAGAACAACCACTACTTCTCCTACTACTACTACTTCTACAACAAGAACAACCACTACTACTACTACTACTACTAAAAGAACAACCACTACTACTACTACAAGAACAACCACTACTACTACTAGTACTACTACTACTACTACTACAAGAACAACCACTACTACTTCTAAAAGTACAGCCACAACTACTACTACAAGAATAACCCCTACTACTGCTACAAGAACAACCACTGCTTCTCCTACTACTCCTTATACTACAAGAACAAACACTACTACTAGTAGTATTACAAGAAAAACCACTACTACTACTACAAGAACAACTGCTACTAATACTATTACAAGTACAACCACTACTACTACCAGAACAACCACTACTACTACTACAAGAGAAACCACTACTGCTACTACAGGAACAACCACTACTACTATTACTAGTATTACAACAACAACCAGTACTACCATTACAAGAACAAACACTACTATTTCCAGAATTAAAACCACTACTACTACTGTTACTACAAGAACAACCAGCACCACTACTACTACTACAAGAACAACCACTACTACTACTACAAGAACAACCACTACAACTACCACTACTACAACTACAAGAACAACCACCACTACAACAACAAATACTACTACTACAAGAGAAACCACTTCTACTACTACTACTACTACAAGAACAACCACTACTACTACTACAAGAACAACCACTACAACTACCACTACTACAACTACAAGAACAACCACTACTACTACAAGAACAACCACCACTACTACTACTTCTACAAGAACAACCACTACTACTACTACAAGAACAACCGCCACTACTACTACTACTACTACTAAAAGATCAACCACTACTACTACTACTACTTCTACAAGTAGAACCACTACTACTACTAAAACAACAACCACTACTACTACTACAAGAACAACCACTACTACTACTACAAGTATTACAAGAAAAACCACTACTACTACTACAAGAACAACCACTACTACTTCTACAAGAACAACCACTACAACTACCACTACTACAACTACAAGAACAACCACTACTACTACAAGAACAACCACCACTACTACTACTGCTACTACAAGAACAACCGCTACTACTACTACTACTACTACAAGAACAACCACTACTACTTCTACAAGAACAACCACTACTTCTCCTACTACTACTACTACTACTACAAGAACAACCACTACTACTACTACTACTAAAAGAACAACCACTACTACTACTACAAGAACAACCACTACTACTACTAGTACTACTACTACTACTACTACTACAAGAACAACCACTACTACTTCTAAAAGTACAGCCACAACTACTACTACAAGAATAACCCCTACTACTGCTACAAGAACAACCACTGCTTCTCCTACTACTCCTTATACTACAAGAACAAACACTACTACTAGTAGTATTACAAGAAAAACCACTACTACTACTACAAGAACAACTGCTACTAATACTATTACAAGTACAACCACTACTACTACCAGAACAACCACTACTACTACTACAAGAGAAACCACTACTGCTACTACAGGAACAACCACTACTACTATTACTAGTATTACAACAACAACCAGTGCTACCATTACAAGAACAAACACTACTATTTCCAGAAGTAAAACCACTACAACTACTGTTACTACAAGAACAACCAGCACCACTACTACTACTACAAGAACAACCACTTCTACTACTACAAGAACAACCACTACAACTACCACTACTACAACTACAAGAACAACCACCACTACAACAACAAATACTACTACTACAAGAGAAACCACTTCTACTACTACTACTACTACTACAAGAACAACCACTACTACTACTACAAGAACAACCACTACAACTACCACTACTACAACTACAAGAACAACCACTACTACTACAAGAACAACCACCACTACTACTACTTCTACAAGAACAACCACTACTACTACTACAAGAACAAACGCTACTACTACTACTACTACTACAAGATCAACCACTACTACTACTACTACTACTACTACAAGTAGAACCACTACTACTACTAAAACAACAACCACTACTACTACTACAAGAACAACCACTACTACTACTACAAGTACTACAAAAAAAACCACTACTACTACTACAAGAACAACCACTACTACTTCTACAAGAACAACCACTACAACTACCACTACTACAACTACAAGAACAACCACTACTACTACAAGAACAACCACCACTACTACTACTGCTACTACAAGAACAACCGCTACTACTACTACTACTACTACAAGAACAACCACTACTACTTCTACAAGAACAACCACTACTTCTCCTACTACTACTACTACTACTACTACAAGAACAACCACTACTACTACTACTACTAAAACAACAACCACTACTACTACTACAAGAACAACCACTACTACTACTACAAGTATTACAAGAAAAACCACTACTACTACTACAAGAACAACCACTACTACTTCTACAAGAACAAACACTACAACTACCATTACTACAACTACAAGAACAACCACTACTACTACAAGAACAACCACCACTACTACTACTGCTACTACAAGAACAACCGCTACTACTACTACTACTACTACAAGAACAACCACTACTACTTCTACAAGAACAACCACTACTTCCCCTACTACTACTACTACTACAAGAACAACCACTACTACTACTACTAAAAGAACAACCACTACTACTACTACAAGAACAACCACTACTACTACTAGTACTACTACTACTACTACTACTACTACTACAAGAACAACCACTACTACTTCTAAAAGTACAGCCACAACTACTACTACAAGAATAACCCCTACTACTGCTACAAGAACAACCACTGCTTCTCCTACTACTCCTTATACTACAAGAACAAACACTACTACTAGTAGTATTACAAGAAAAACCACTACTACTACTACAAGAACAACTGCTACTAATACTATTACAAGTACAACCACTACTACTACCAGAACAACCACTACTACTACTACAAGAGAAACCACTACTGCTACTACAGGAACAACCACTACTACTATTACTAGTATTACAACAACAACCAGTACTACCATTACAAGAACAAACACTACTATTTCCAGAAGTAAAACCACTACTACTACTGTTACTACAAGAACAACCAGCACCACTACTACTACAAGAACAACCACTACTACTACTACAAGAACAACCACTACAACTACCACTACTACAACTACAAGAACAACCACCACTACAACAACAAATACTACTACTACAAGAGAAACCACTTCTACTACTACTACTACTACTACAAGAACAACCACTACTACTACTACTACAAGAACAACCACTACAACTACCACTACTACAACTACAAGAACAACCACTACTACTACAAGAACAACCACCACTACTACTACTTCTACAAGAACAACCACTACTACTACTACAAGAACAACCGCCACTACTACTACTACTACTACTACTACAAGATCAACCACTACTACTACTACTACTTCTACAAGTAGAACCACTACTACTACTAAAACAACAACCACTACTACTACTACAAGAACAACCACTACTACTACTACAAGTATTACAAGAAAAACCACTACTACTACTACAAGAACAACCACTACTACTTCTACAAGAACAACCACTACTTCTCCTACTACTACTACTACTACTACAAGAACAACCACTAATACTACTACTACTAAAAGAACAACCACTACTACTACTACAAGAACAACCACTACTACTACTAGTACTACTACTACTACTACTACAAGAACAACCACTACTACTACTACAAGTACAACCACGACTACTACTACTACTACAAGAACAACCACTACTACTACTACTACTACTACAAGTAGAACCACTAATACTACTAAAACAACAACCACTACTACTACTACAAGAACAACCACTACTACTACTACAAGTATTACAAGAAAAACCACTACTACTACTACAAGAACAACCACTACTACTTCTACAAGAACAACCACTACAACTACCATTACTACAACTACAAGAACAACCACTACTACTACAAGAACAACCACCACTACTACTACTGCTACTACAAGAACAACCGCTACTACTACTACTACTACTACAAGAACAACCACTACTACTTCTACAAGAACAACCACTACTTCTCCTACTACTACTACTACTACAAGAACAACCACTACTACTACTACTAAAAGAACAACCACTACTACTACTACAAGAACAACCACTACTACTACTAGTACTACTACTACTACTACTACTACAAGAACAACCACTACTACTTCTAAAAGTACAGCCACAACTACTACTACAAGAATAACCCCTACTACTGCTACAAGAACAACCACTGCTTCTCCTACTACTCCTTATACTACAAGAACAAACACTACTACTAGTAGTATTACAAGAAAAACCACTACTACTACTACAAGAACAACTGCTACTAATACTATTACAAGTACAACCACTACTACTACCAGAACAACCACTACTACTACTACAAGAGAAACCACTACTGCTACTACAGGAACAACCACTACTACTATTACTAGTATTACAACAACAACCAGTACTACCATTACAAGAACAAACACTACTATTTCCAGAAGTAAAACCACTACTACTACTGTTACTACAAGAACAACCAGCACCACTACTACTACTACAAGAACAACCACTACTACTACTACAGGAACAACCACTACAACTACCACTACTACAACTACAAGAACAACCACCACTACAACAACAAATACTACTACTACAAGAGAAACCACTTCTACTACTACTACTACTACTACAAGAACAACCACTACTACTACTACAAGAACAACCACTACAACTACCACTACTACAACTACAAGAACAACCACTACTACTACAAGAACAACCACCACTACTACTACTTCTACAAGAACAACCACTACTACTACTACAAGAACAACCGCCACTACTACTACTACTACTACTACTACAAGATCAACCACTACTACTACTACTACTTCTACAAGTAGAACCACTACTACTACTAAAACAACAACCACTACTACTACTACAAGAACAACCACTACTACTACTACAAGTATTACAAGAAAAACCACTACTACTACTACAAGAACAACCACTACTACTTCTACAAGAACAACCACTACTTCTCCTACTACTACTACTACTACTACAAGAACAACCACTAATACTGCTACTACTAAAAGAACAACCACTACTACTACTACAAGAACAACCACTACTACTACTAGTACTACTACTACTACTACTACAAGAACAACCACTACTACTACTACAAGTACAACCACGACTACTACTACTACTACAAGAACAACCACTACTACTACTACTACTACTACAAGTAGAACCACTACTACTACTAAAACAACAACCACTACTACTACTACAAGAACAACCACTACTACTACTACAAGTATTACAAGAAAAACCACTACTACTACTACAAGAACAACCACTACTACTTCTACAAGAACAACCACTACAACTACCATTACTACAACTACAAGAACAACCACTACTACTACAAGAACAACCACCACTAGTACTACTGCTACTACAAGAACAACCGCTACTACTACTACTACTACTACAAGAACAACCACTACTACTTCTACAAGAACAACCACTACTTCTCCTACTACTACTACTACTACAAAAACAACCACTACTACTACTACTACTAAAAGAACAACCACTACTACTACTACAAGAACAACCACTACTACTACTAGTACTACTACTACTACTGCTACAAGAACAACCACTACTACTTCTAAAAGTACAGCCACAACTACTACTACAAGAATAACCCCTACTACTGCTACAAGAACAACCACTGCTTCTCCTACTACTACTTCTACTACAAGAACAACCACTACTACTAGTAGTATTACAAGAAAAACCACTACTACTACTACAAGAACATCTGCTACTAATGCTATTACAAGTACAACCACTACTACTACCAGAACAACCACTACTACTACTACAAGAGAAACCACTACTACTACTACAGGAACAAACACTACTACTATTACTAGTATTACAACAACAACCAGTACTACCATTACAAGAACAAACACTACTATTTCCAGAAGTAAAACCACTACTACTACTGCTACTACAAGAACAACCAGCACCACTACTACTACTACAAGAACAACCACTACTACTACTACAAGAACAACCACTACAACTACCACTACTACAACTACAAGAACAACCACTACTACTACAAGAACAAAAATCACTACAACAACAAATACTACTACTACAAGAGAAACCACTACTACTACTACTACTACTACTACAAGAACAACCACTACTACTACTACTACAAGAACAACCACTACAACTACCACTACTACAACTACAAGAACAACCACTACTACTACAAGAACAACCACCACTACTACTACTTCTACAAGAACAACCACTACTACTACTACAAGAACAACCGCCACTACTACTACTACTACTACTACAAGATCAACCACTACTACTACTACTACTACTTCTACAGGTAGAACCACTACTACTACTGAAACAACAACCACTACTACTACTACAAGAACAACCACTACTACTACTACAAGTATTACAAGAAAAACCACTACTACTACTACAAGAACAACCACTACTACTTCTACAAGAACAACCACTACAACTACCACTACTACAACTACAAGAACAACCACTACTACTACAAGAACAACCACCACTACTACTACTGCTACTACAAGAACAACCGCTACTACTACTACTACTACTACAAGAACAACCACTACTACTTCTACAAGAACAACCACTACTTCTCCTACTACTACTACTACTACTACTACTACAAGAACAACCACTAATACTACTACTACTAAAAGTACAACCACTACTACTACTACAAGAACAACCACTACTACTACTAGTACTACTACTACTACTACTACAAGAACAACCACTACTACTACTACAAGTACAACCACGACTACTACTACTACTACAAGAACAACCACTACTACTACTACTACTACTACAAGTAGAACCACTACTACTACTAAAACAACAACCACTACTACTACTACAAGAACAACCACTACTACTACTACAAGTATTACAAGAAAAACCACTACTACTACTACAAGAACAACCACTACTACTTCTACAAGAACAACCACTACAACTACCATTACTACAACTACAAGAACAACCACTACTACTACAAGAACAACCACCACTACTACTACTGCTACTACAAGAACAACCGCTACTACTACTACTACTACTACAAGAACAACCACTACTACTTCTACAAGAACAACCACTACTTCTCCTACTACTACTACTACTACTACAAGAACAACCACTACTACTACTACTACTAAAAGAACAACCACTACTACTACTACAAGAACAACCACTACTACTACTAGTACTACTAGTACTACTACTACTACTACTACAAGAACAACCACTACTACTTCTAAAAGTACAGCCACAACTACTACTACAAGAATAACCCCTACTACTGCTACAAGAAAAACCACTGCTTCTCCTACGACTCCTTATACTACAAGAACAAACACTACTACTAGTAGTATTACAAGAAAAACCACTACTACTACTACAAGAACAACTGCTACTAATACTATTACAAGTACAACCACTACTACTACCAGAACAACCACTACTACTACTACAAGAGAAACCACTACTGCTACTACAGGAACAACCACTACTACTATTACTAGTATTACAACAACAACCAGTACTACCATTACAAGAACAAACACTACTATTTCCAGAAGTAAAACCACTACTACTACTGTTACTACAAGAACAACCAGCACCACTACTACTACTACAAGAACAACCACTACTACTACTACAGGAACAACCACTACAACTACCACTACTACAACTACAAGAACAACCACCACTACAACAACAAATACTACTACTACAAGAGAAACCACTACTACTACTACTACTACTACAAGAACAACCACTACTACTACTACTACAAGAACAACCACTACAACTACCACTACTACAACTACAAGAACAACCACTACTACTACAAGAACAACCACCACTACTACTACTTCTACAAGAACAACCACTACTACTACTACAAGAACAACCGCCACTACTACTACTACTACTACTACAAGATCAACCACTACTACTACTACTACTACTTCTACAAGTAGAACCACTACTACTACTAAAACAACAACCACTACTACTACTACAAGAACAACCACTACTACTACTACAAGTATTACAAGAAAAACCACCACTACTACTACAAGAACAACCACTACTACTTCTACAAGAACAACCACTACAACTACCACTACTACAACTACAAGAACAACCACTACTACTACAAGAACAACCACCACTACTACTACTGCTACTACAAGAACAACTGCTACTACTACTACTACTACTACAAGAACAACCACTACTACTTCTACAAGAACAACCACTACTTCTCCTACTACTACTACTACTACTACAAGAACAACCACTAATACTACTACTACTAAAAGAACAACCACTACTACTACTACAAGAACAACCACTACTACTACTACTACTACTACTACTACAAGAACAACCACTACTACTACTACAAGTACAACCACGACTACTACTACTACTACAAGAACAACCACTACTACTACTACTACTACTACAAGTAGAACCACTACTACTACTAAAACAACAACCACTACTACTACTACAAGAACAACCACTACTACTACTACAAGTATTACAAGAAAAACCACTACTACTACTACAAGAACAACCACTACTACTTCTACAAGAACAACCACTACAACTACCATTACTACAACTACAAGAACAACCACTACTACTACAAGAACAACCACCACTACTACTACTGCTACTACAAGAACAACCGCTACTACTACTACTACTACTACAAGAACAACCACTACTACTTCTACAAGAACAACCACTACTTCTCCTACTACTACTACTACTACTACAAGAACAACCACTACTACTACTACTACTAAAAGAACAACCACTACTACTACTACAAGAACAACCACTACTACTACTAGTACTACTACTACTACTACTACTACAAGAACAACCACTACTACTTCTAAAAGTACAGCCACAACTACTACTACAAGAATAACCCCTACTACTGCTACAAGAACAACCACTGCTTCTCCTACTACTCCTTATACTACAAGAACAAACACTACTACTAGTAGTATTACAAGAAAAACCACTACTACTACTACAAGAACAACTGCTACTAATGCTATTACAAGTACAACCACTACTACTACCAGAACAACCACTACTACTACTACAAGAGAAACCACTACTGCTACTACAGGAACAACCACTACTACTATTACTAGTATTACAACAACAACCAGTACTACCATTACAAGAACAAACACTACTATTTCCAGAAGTAAAACCACTACTACTACTGTTACTACAAGAACAACCAGCACCACTACTACTACTACAAGAACAACCACTACTACTACTACAAGAACAACCACTACAACTACCACTACTACAACTACAAGAACAACCACTACTACTACAAGAACAACCACCACTACTACTACTTCTACAAGAACAACCACTACTACTACTACAAGAACAACCGCCACTACTACTACTACTACTACTACTACAAGATCAACCACTACTACTACTACTACTTCTACAAGTAGAACCACTACTACTACTAAAACAACAACCACTACTACTACTACAAGAACAACCACTACTACTACTACAAGTATTACAAGGAAAACCACTACTACTACTACAAGAACAACCACTACTACTTCTACAAGAACAACCACTACAACTACCACTACTACAACTACAAGAACAACCACTACTACTACAAGAACAACCACCACTACTACTACTGCTACTACAAGAACAACCGCTACTACTACTACTACTACTACAAGAACAACCACTACTACTTCTACAAGAACAACCACTACTTCTCCTACTACTACTACTACTACTACTACAAGAACAACCACTAATACTACTACTACTAAAAGAACAACCACTACTACTACTACAAGAACAACCACTACTACTACTACTACTACTACTACTACTACTACAAGAACAACCACTACTACTACTACAAGTACAACCACGACTACTACTACTACTACAAGAACAACCACTAATACTACTACTACTACTACAAGTAGAACCACTACTACTACTAAAACAACAACCACTACTACTACTACAAGAACAACCACTACTACTACTACAAGTATTACAAGAAAAACCACTACTACTACTACAAGAACAACCACTACTACTTCTACAAGAACAACCACTACAACTACCATTACTACAACTACAAGAACAACCACTACTACTACAAGAACAACCACCACTACTACTACTGCTACTACAAGAACAACCGCTACTACTACTACTACTACTACAAGAACAACCACTACTACTTCTACAAGAACAACCACTACTTCTCCTACTACTACTACTACTACTACTACAAGAACAACCACTACTACTACTACTACTAAAAGAACAACCACTACTACTACTACAAGAACAACCACTACTACTACTAGTACTACTACTACTACTACTACTACAAGAACAACCACTACTACTTCTAAAAGTACAGCCACAACTACTACTACAAGAATAACCCCTACTACTGCTACAAGAACAACCACTGCTTCTCCTACTACTCCTTATACTACAAGAACAAACACTACTACTAGTAGTATTACAAGAAAAACCACTACTACTACTACAAGAACAACTGCTACTAATACTATTACAAGTACAACCACTACTACTACCAGAACAACCACTACTACTACTACAAGAGAAACCACTACTGCTACTACAGGAACAACCACTACTACTATTACTAGTATTACAACAACAACCAGTACTACCATTACAAGAACAAACACTACTATTTCCAGAAGTAAAACCACTACTACTACTGTTACTACAAGAACAACCAGCACCACTACTACTACTACAAGAACAACCACTACTACTACTACAAGAACAACCACTACAACTACCACTACTACAACTACAAGAACAACCACCACTACAACAAATACTACTACTACAAGAGAAACCACTTCTACTACTACTACTACTACAAGAACAACCACTACTACTACTACAAGAACAACCACTACAACTACCACTACTACAACTACAAGAACAACCAGTACTACTACAAGAACAACCACCACTACTACTACTTCTACAAGAACAACCACTACTACTACTACAAGAACAACCGCCACTACTACTACTACTACTACTACAAGATCAACCACTACTACTACTACTACTTCTACAAGTAGAACCACTACTACTACTAAAACAACAACCACTACTACTACTACAAGAACAACCACTACTACTACAAGTATTACAAGAAAAACCACTACTACTACTACAAGAACAACCACTACTACTTCTACAAGAACAACCACTACTTCTCCTACTACTACTACTACTACTACAAGAACAACCACTAATACTACTACTACTAAAAGAACAACCACTACTACTACTACAAGAACAACCACTACTACTACTAGTACTAATACTACTACTACTACAAGAACAACCACTACTACTACTACTACTACTACAAGTAGAACCACTACTACTACTAAAACAACAACCACTACTACTACTACAAGAACAACCACTACTACTACTACAAGTATTACAAGAAAAACCACTACTACTACTACAAGAACAACCACTACTACTTCTACAAGAACAACCACTACAACTACCATTACTACAACTACAAGAACAACCACTACTACTACAAGAACAACCACCACTAGTACTACTGCTACTACAAGAACAACCGCTACTACTACTACTACTACTACAAGAACAACCACTACTACTTCTACAAGAACAACCACTACTTCTCCTACTACTACTACTACTACTACAAAAACAACCACTACTACTACAACTACTAAAAGGACAACCACTACTACTACTACAAGAACAACCACTACTACTACTAGTACTACTACTACTACTGCTACAAGAACAACCACTACTACTTCTAAAAGTACAGCCACAACTACTACTACAAGAATAACCCCTACTACTGCTACAAGAACAACCACTGCTTCTCCTACTACTCCTTCTACTACAAGAACAAACACTACTACTAGTAGTATTACAAGAAAAACCACTACTACTACTACAAGAACATCTGCTACTAATGCTATTACAAGTACAACCACTACTACTACCAGAACAACCACTACTACTACTACAAGAGAAACCACTACTACTACTACAGGAACAACCACTACTACTATTACTAGTATTACAACAACAACCAGTACTACCATTACAAGAACAAACACTACTATTTCCAGAAGTAAAACCACTACTACTACTGCTACTACAAGAACAACCAGCACCACTACTACTACTACAAGAACAACCACTACTACTACTACAAGAACAACCACTACAACTACCACTACTACAACTACAAGAACAACCACCACTACAACAACAAATACTACTACTACAAGAGAAACCACTTCTACTACTACTACTACTACTACTACAAGAACAACCACTACTACTACTACTACAAGAACAACCACTACAACTACCACTACTACAACTACAAGAACAACCACTACTACTACAAGAACAACCACCACTACTACTACTTCTACAAGAACAACCACTACTACTACTACAAGAACAACCGCCACTACTACTACTACTACTACTACAAGATCAACCACTACTACTACTACTACTTCTACAAGTAGAACCACTACTACTACTAAAACAACAACCACTACTACTACTACAAGAACAACCACTACTACTACTACAAGTATTACAAGAAAAACCACTACTACTACTACAAGAACAACCACTACTACTTCTACAAGAACAACCACTACAATACCACTACTACAACTACAAGAACAACCACTACTACTACAAGAACAACCACCACTACTACTACTGCTACTACAAGAACAACCGCTACTACTACTACTACTACTACAAGAACAACCACTACTACTTCTACAAGAACAACCACTACTTCTCCTACTACTACTACTACTACTACTACAAGAACAACCACTAATACTACTACTACTAAAAGAACAACCACTACTACTACTACAAGAACAACCACTACTACTACTACTACTACTACTACTACTACAAGAACAACCACTACTACTACTACAAGTACAACCACGACTACTACTACTACTACAAGAACAACCACTAATACTACTACTACTACTACAAGTAGAACCACTACTACTACTAAAACAACAACCACTACTACTACTACAAGAACAACCACTACTACTACTACAAGTATTACAAGAAAAACCACTACTACTACTACAAGAACAACCACTACTACTTCTACAAGAACAACCACTACAACTACCATTACTACAACTACAAGAACAACCACTACTACTACAAGAACAACCACCACTACTACTACTGCTACTACAAGAACAACCGCTACTACTACTACTACTACTACAAGAACAACCACTACTACTTCTACAAGAACAACCACTACTTCTCCTACTACTACTACTACTACTACTACAAGAACAACCACTACTACTACTACTACTACTAAAAGAACAACCACTACTACTACTACAAGAACAACCACTACTACTACTAGTACTACTACTACTACTACTACTACAAGAACAACCACTACTACTTCTAAAAGTACAGCCACAACTACTACTACAAGAATAACCCCTACTACTGCTACAAGAACAACCACTGCTTCTCCTACTACTCCTTATACTACAAGAACAAACACTACTACTAGTAGTATTACAAGAAAAACCACTACTACTACTACAAGAACAACTGCTACTAATACTATTACAAGTACAACCACTACTACTACCAGAACAACCACTACTACTACTACAAGAGAAACCACTACTACTACTACAGGAACAACCACTACTACTATTACTAGTATTACAACAACAACCAGTACTACCATTACAAGAACAAACACTACTATTTCCAGAAGTAAAACCACTACTACTACTGCTACTACAAGAACAACCAGCACCACTACTACTACTACAAGAACAACCACTACTACTACTACAAGAACAACCACTACAACTACCACTACTACAACTACAAGAACAACCACCACTACAACAACAAATACTACTACTACAAGAGAAACCACTTCTACTACTACTACTACTACTACTACAAGAACAACCACTACTACTACTACTACAAGAACAACCACTACAACTACCACTACTACAACTACAAGAACAACCACTACTACTACAAGAACAACCACCACTACTACTACTTCTACAAGAACAACCACTACTACTACTACAAGAACAACCGCCACTACTACTACTACTACTACTACAAGATCAACCACTACTACTACTACTACTTCTACAAGTAGAACCACTACTACTACTAAAACAACAACCACTACTACTACTACAAGAACAACCACTACTACTACTACAAGTATTACAAGAAAAACCACTACTACTACTACAAGAACAACCACTACTACTTCTACAAGAACAACCACTACAATACCACTACTACAACTACAAGAACAACCACTACTACTACAAGAACAACCACCACTACTACTACTGCTACTACAAGAACAACCGCTACTACTACTACTACTACTACAAGAACAACCACTACTACTTCTACAAGAACAACCACTACTTCTCCTACTACTACTACTACTACTACTACAAGAACAACCACTAATACTACTACTACTAAAAGAACAACCACTACTACTACTACAAGAACAACCACTACTACTACTAGTACTACTACTACTACTACTACTACAAGAACAACCACTACTACTACTACAAGTACAACCACGACTACTACTACTACTACAAGAACAACCACTACTATTACTACTACTACTACAAGTAGAACCACTACTACTACTAAAACAACAACCACTACTACTACTACAAGAACAACCACTACTACTACTACAAGTATTACAAGAAAAACCACTACTACTACTACAAGAACAACCACTACTACTTCTACAAGAACAACCACTACAACTACCATTACTACAACTACAAGAACAACCACTACTACTACAAGAACAACCACCACTACTACTACTGCTACTACAAGAACAACCGCTACTACTACTACTACTACTACTAGAACAACCACTAATACTTCTACAAGAACAACCACTACTTCTCCTCCTACTACTACTACTACTACAAGAACAACCACTACTACTACTACTACTAAAAGAACAACCACTACTACTACTACAAGAACAACCACTACTACTACTAGTACTACTACTACTACTACTACTACAAGAACAACCACTACTACTTCTAAAAGTACAGCCACAACTACTACTACAAGAATAACCCCTACTACTGCTACAAGAACAACCACTGCTTCTCCTACTACTCCTTATACTACAAGAACAAACACTACTACTAGTAGTATTACAAGAAAAACCACTACTACTACTACAAGAACAACTGCTACTAATACTATTACAAGTACAACCACTACTACTACCAGAACAACCACTACTACTACTACAAGAGAAACCACTACTGCTAGTACAGGAACAACCACTACTACTATTACTAGTATTACAACAATAACCAGTACTACCATTACAAGAACAAACACTACTATTTCCAGAAGTAAAACCACTACTACTACTGTTACTACAAGAACAACCAGCACCACTACTACTACTACAAGAACAACCACTACTACTACTACAAGAACAACCACTACAACTACCACTACTACAACTACAAGAACAACCACCACTACAACAACAAATACTACTACTACAAGAGAAACCACTACTACTACTACTACTACTACTACAAGAACAACCACTACTACTACTACTACAAGAACAACCACTACAACTACCACTACTACAACTACAAGAACAACCACTACTACTACAAGAACAACCACCACTACTACTACTTCTACAAGAACAACCACTACTACTACTACAAGAACAACCGCCACTACTACTACTACTACTACAAGATCAACCACTACTACTACTACTACTACTTCTACAAGTAGAACCACTACTACTACTGAAACAACAACCACTACTACTACTACAGGAACAACCACTACTACTACTACAAGTATTACAAGAAAAACCACTACTACTACTACAAGAACAACCACTACTACTTCTACAAGAACAACCACTACAACTACCACTACTACAACTACAAGAACAACCACTACTACTACAAGAACAACCACCACTACTACTACTGCTACTACAAGAACAACCGCTACTACTACTACTACTACTACAAGAACAACCACTACTACTTCTACAAGAACAACCACTACTTCTCCTACTACTACTACTACTACTACTACTACTACAAGAACAACCACTAATACTACTACTACTAAAAGAACAACCACTACTACTACTACAAGAACAACCACTACTACTACTAGTACTACTACTACTACTACTACTACAAGAACAACCACTACTACTACTACAAGTACAACCACGACTACTACTACTACTACAAGAACAACCACTACTACTACTACTACTACTACAAGTAGAACCACTACTACTACTAAAACAACAACCACTACTACTACTACAAGAACAACCACTACTACTACTACAAGTATTACAAGAAAAACCACTACTACTACTACAAGAACAACCACTACTACTTCTACAAGAACAACCACTACAACTACCATTACTACAACTACAAGAACAACCACTACTACTACAAGAACAACCACCACTACTACTACTGCTACTACAAGAACAACCGCTACTACTACTACTACTACTACAAGAACAACCACTACTACTTCTACAAGAACAACCACTACTTCTCCTCCTACTACTACTACTACTACAAGAACAACCACTACTACTACTACTACTAAAAGAACAACCACTACTACTACTACAAGAACAACCACTACTACTACTAGTACTACTACTACTACTACTACTACAAGAACAACCACTACTACTTCTAAAAGTACAGCCACAACTACTACTACAAGAATAACCCCTACTACTGCTACAAGAACAACCACTGCTTCTCCTACTACTCCTTATACTACAAGAACAAACACTACTACTAGTAGTATTACAAGAAAAACCACTACTACTACTACAAGAACAACTGCTACTAATACTATTACAAGTACAACCACTACTACTACCAGAACAACCACTACTACTACTACAAGAGAAACCACTACTGCTACTACAGGAACAACCACTACTACTATTACTAGTATTACAACAATAACCAGTACTACCATTACAAGAACAAACACTACTATTTCCAGAAGTAAAACCACTACTACTACTGTTACTACAAGAACAACCAGCACCACTACTACTACTACAAGAACAACCACTACTACTACTACAAGAACAACCACTACAACTACCACTACTACAACTACAAGAACAACCACCACTACAACAACAAATACTACTACTACAAGAGAAACCACTACTACTACTACTACTACTACTACAAGAACAACCACTACTACTACTACTACAAGAACAACCACTACAACTACCACTACTACAACTACAAGAACAACCACTACTACTACAAGAACAACCACCACTACTACTACTTCTACAAGAACAACCACTACTACTACTACAAGAACAACCGCCACTACTACTACTACTACTACAAGATCAACCACTACTACTACTACTACTACTTCTACAAGTAGAACCACTACTACTACTGAAACAACAACCACTACTACTACTACAGGAACAACCACTACTACTACTACAAGTATTACAAGAAAAACCACTACTACTACTAGAAGAACAACCACTACTACTTCTACAAGAACAACCACTACAACTACCACTACTACAACTACAAGAACAACCACTACTACTACAAGAACAACCACCACTACTACTACTGCTACTACAAGAACAACCGCTACTACTACTACTACTACTACAAGAACAACCACTACTACTTCTACAAGAACAACCACTACTTCTCCTACTACTACTACTACTACTACTACTACTACAAGAACAACCACTAATACTACTACTACTAAAAGAACAACCACTACTACTACTACAAGAACAACCACTACTACTACTAGTACTACTACTACTACTACTACTACAAGAACAACCACTACTACTACTACAAGTACAACCACGACTACTACTACTACTACAAGAACAACCACTACTACTACTACTACTACTACTACAAGTAGAACCACTACTACTACTAAAACAACAACCACTACTACTACTACAAGAACAACCACTACTACTACTACAAGTATTACAAGAAAAACCACTACTACTACTACAAGAACAACCACTACTACTTCTACAAGAACAACCACTACAACTACCATTACTACAACTACAAGAACAACCACTACTACTACAAGAACAACCACCACTACTACTACTGCTACTACAAGAACAACCGCTACTACTACTACTACTACTACTACAAGAACAACCACTACTACTTCTACAAGAACAACCACTACTTCTCCTACTACTACTACTACTACTACAAGAACAACCACTACTACTACTACTACTAAAAGAACAACCACTACTACTACTACAAGAACAACCACTACTACTACTAGTACTACTACTACTGCTACTACTACTACTACAAGAACAACCACTACTACTTCTAAAAGTACAGCCACAACTACTACTACAAGAATAACCCCTACTACTGCTACAAGAACAACCACTGCTTCTCCTACTACTCCTTATACTACAAGAACAAACACTACTACTAGTAATATTACAAGAAAAACCACTACTACTACTACAAGAACAACTGCTACTAATACTATTACAAGTACAACCACTACTACTACCAGAACAACCACTACTACTACTACAAGAGAAACCACTACTGCTACTACAGGAACAACCACTACTACTATTACTAGTATTACAACAACAACCAGTACTACCATTACAAGAACAAACACTACTATTTCCAGAAGTAAAACCACTACTACTACTGTTACTACAAGAACAACCAGCACCACTACTACTACTACAAGAACAACCACTACTACTACTACAGGAACAACCACTACAACTACCACTACTACAACTACAAGAACAACCACCACTACAACAACAAATACTACTACTACAAGAGAAACCACTTCTACTACTACTACTACTACTACTACAAGAACAACCACTACTACTACTACTACAAGAACAACCACTACAACTACCACTACTACAACTACAAGAACAACCACTACTACTACAAGAACAACCACCACTACTACTACTTCTACAAGAACAACCACTACTACTACTACAAGAACAACCGCCACTACTACTACTACTACTACTACAAGATCAACCACTACTACTACTACTACTACTTCTACAAGTAGAACCACTACTACTACTAAAACAACAACCACTACTACTACTACAAGAACAACCACTACTACTACTACAAGTATTACAAGAAAAACCACTACTACTACTACAAGAACAACCACTGCTACTTCTACAAGAACAACCACTACAACTACCACTACTACAACTACAAGAACAACCACTACTACTACAAGAACAACCACCACTACTACTACTGCTACTACAAGAACAACCGCTACTACTACTACTACTACAAGAACAACCACTACTACTTCTACAAGAACAACCACTACTTCTCCTACTACTACTACTACTACTACTACTACAAGAACAACCACTAATACTACTACTACTAAAAGAACAACCACTACTACTACTACAAGAACAACCACTACTACTACTAGTACTACTACTACTACTACTACTACAAGAACAACCACTACTACTACTACAAGTACAACCACGACTACTACTACTACTACAAGAACAACCACTACTACTACTACTACTACTACAAGTAGAACCACTACTACTACTAAAACAACAATCACTACTACTAGTACAAGAACAACCACTACTACTACTACAAGTATTACAAGAAAAACCACTACTACTACTACAAGAACAACCACTACTACTTCTACAAGAACAACCACTACAACTACCATTACTACAACTACAAGAACAACCACTACTACTACAAGAACAACCACCACTACTACTACTGCTACTACAAGAACAACCGCTACTACTACTACTACTACTACAAGAACAACCACTACTACTTCTACAAGAACAACCACTACTTCTCCTACTACTACTACTACTACTACTACAAGAACAACCACTAATACTACTACTACTAAAAGAACAACCACTACTACTACTACAAGAACAACCACTACTACTACTAGTACTACTACTACTACTACTACTACAAGAACAACCACTACTACTACTACAAGTACAACCACGACTACTACTACTACTACAAGAACAACCACTACTACTACTACTACTACTACAAGTAGAACCACTACTACTACTAAAACAACAACCACTACTACTACTACAAGAACAACCACTACTACTACTACAAGTATTACAAGAAAAACCACTACTACTACTACAAGAACAACCACTACTACTTCTACAAGAACAACCACTACAACTACCATTACTACAACTACAAGAACAACCACTACTACTACAAGAACAACCACCACTACTACTACTGCTACTACAAGAACAACCGCTACTACTACTACTACTACTACAAGAACAACCACTACTACTTCTACAAGAACAACCACTACTTCTCCTACTACTACTACTACTACAACAAGAACAACCACTACTACTACTACTACTACTAAAAGAACAACCACTACTACTACTACAAGAACAACCACTACTACTACTAGTACTACTACTACTACTACTACTACAAGAACAACCACTACTACTTCTAAAAGTACAGCCACAACTACTACTACAAGAATAACCCCTACTACTGCTACAAGAACAACCACTGCTTCTCCTACTACTCCTTATACTACAAGAACAAACACTACTACTAGTAGTATTACAAGAAAAACCACTACTACTACTACAAGAACAACTGCTACTAATACTATTACAAGTACAACCACTACTACTACCAGAACAACCACTACTACTACTACAAGAGAAACCACTACTGCTACTACAGGAACAACCACTACTACTATTACTAGTATTACAACAAAAACCAGTGCTACCATTACAAGAACAAACACTACTATTTCCAGAAGTAAAACCACTACTACTACTGTTACTACAAGAACAACCAGCACCACTACTACTACTACAAGAACAACCACTACTACTACTACAAGAACAACCACTACAACTACCACTACTACAACTACAAGAACAACCACCACTACAACAACAAATACTACTACTACAAGAGAAACCACTTCTACTACTACTACTACTACTACTACAAGAACAACCACTACTACTACTACAAGAACAACCACTACAACTACCACTACTACAACTACAAGAACAACCACTACTACTACAAGAACAACCACCACTACTACTACTTCTACAAGAACAACCACTACTACTACTACAAGAACAACCGCTACTACTACTACTACTACTACAAGATCAACCACTACTACTACTACTACTACTACTACAAGTAGAACCACTACTACTACTAAAACAACAACCACTACTACTACAAGAACAACCACTACTACTACTACAAGTACTACAAAAAAAACCACTACTACTACTACAAGAACAACCACTACTACTTCTACAAGAACAACCACTACAACTACCACTACTACAACTACAAGAACAACCACTACTACTACAAGAACAACCACCACTACTACTACTGCTACTACAAGAACAACCGCTACTACTACTACTACTACTACAAGAACAACCACTACTACTTCTACAAGAACAACCACTACTTCTCCTACTACTACTACTACTACTACTACTACAAGAACAACCACTACTACTACTACTACTAAAACAACAACCACTACTACTACTACAAGAACAACCACTACTACTACTACAAGTATTACAAGAAAAACCACTACTACTACTACAAGAACAACCACTACTACTTCTACAAGAACAAACACTACAACTACCATTACTACAACTACAAGAACAACCACTACTACTACAAGAACAACCACCACTACTACTACTGCTACTACAAGAACAACCGCTACTACTACTACTACTACTACAAGAACAACCACTACTACTTCTACAAGAACAACCACTACTTCCCCTACTACTACTACTACTACAAGAACAACCACTACTACTACTACTAAAAGAACAACCACTACTACTACTACAAGAACAACCACTACTACTACTAGTACTACTACTACTACTACTACTACTACTACAAGAACAACCACTACTACTTCTAAAAGTACAGCCACAACTACTACTACAAGAATAACCCCTACTACTGCTACAAGAACAACCACTGCTTCTCCTACTACTCCTTATACTACAAGAACAAACACTACTACTAGTAGTATTACAAGAAAAACCACTACTACTACTACAAGAACAACTGCTACTAATACTATTACAAGTACAACCACTACTACTACCAGAACAACCACTACTACTACTACAAGAGAAACCACTACTGCTACTACAGGAACAACCACTACTACTATTACTAGTATTACAACAACAACCAGTACTACCATTACAAGAACAAACACTACTATTTCCAGAAGTAAAACCACTACTACTACTGTTACTACAAGAACAACCAGCACCACTACTACTACTACAAGAACAACCACTACTACTACTACAAGAACAACCACTACAACTACCACTACTACAACTACAAGAACAACCACCACTACAACAACAAATACTACTACTACAAGAGAAACCACTTCTACTACTACTACTACTACAAGAACAACCACTACTACTACTACTACAAGAACAACCACTACAACTACCACTACTACAACTACAAGAACAACCACTACTACTACAAGAACAACCACCACTACTACTACTTCTACAAGAACAACCACTACTACTACTACAAGAACAACCGCCACTACTACTACTACTACTACTACAAGATCAACCACTACTACTACTACTACTTCTACAAGTAGAACCACTACTACTACTAAAACAACAACCACTACTACTACTACAAGAACAACCACTACTACTACTACAAGTATTACAAGAAAAACCACTACTACTACTACAAGAACAACCACTACTACTTCTACAAGAACAACCACTACTTCTCCTACTACTACTACTACTACAAGAACAACCACTAATACTACTACTACTAAAAGAACAACCACTACTACTACTACAAGAACAACCACTACTACTACTAGTACTACTACTACTACTACTACTACAAGAACAACCACTACTACTACTACAAGTACAACCACGACTACTACTACTACTACAAGAACAACCACTACTACTACTACTACTACTACTACAAGTAGAACCACTACTACTACTAAAACAACAACCACTACTACTACTACAAGAACAACCACTACTACTACTACAAGTATTACAAGAAAAACCACTACTACTACTACAAGAACAACCACTACTACTTCTACAAGAACAACCACTACAACTACCATTACTACAACTACAAGAACAACCACTACTACTACAAGAACAACCACCACTACTACTACTGCTACTACAAGAACAACCGCTACTACTACTACTACTACTACTACTACAAGAACAACCACTACTACTTCTACAAGAACAACCACTACTTCTCCTACTACTACTACTACTACTACAAAAACAACCACTACTACTACTACTACTAAAAGAACAACCACTACTACTACTACAAGAACAACCACTACTACTACTAGTACTACTACTACTACTGCTACAAGAACAACCACTACTACTTCTAAAAGTACAGCCACAACTACTACTACAAGAATAACCCCTACTACTGCTACAAGAACAACCACTGCTTCTCCTACTACTACTTCTACTACAAGAACAACCACTACTACTAGTAGTATTACAAGAAAAACCACTACTACTACTACAAGAACATCTGCTACTAATGCTATTACAAGTACAACCACTACTACTACCAGAACAACCACTACTACTACTACAAGAGAAACCACTACTACTACTACAGGAACAAACACTACTACTATTACTAGTATTACAACAACAACCAGTACTACCATTACAAGAACAAACACTACTATTTCCAGAAGTAAAACCACTACTACTACTGCTACTACAAGAACAACCAGCACCACTACTACTACTACAAGAACAACCACTACTACTACTACAAGAACAACCACTACAACTACCACTACTACAACTACAAGAACAACCACTACTACTACAAGAACAAAAATCACTACAACAACAAATACTACTACTACAAGAGAAACCACTACTACTACTACTACTACTACTACTACAAGAACAACCACTACTACTACTACTACAAGAACAACCACTACAACTACCACTACTACAACTACAAGAACAACCACTACTACTACAAGAACAACCACCACTACTACTACTTCTACAAGAACAACCACTACTACTACTACAAGAACAACCGCCACTACTACTACTACTACTACTACAAGATCAACCACTACTACTACTACTACTACTTCTACAGGTAGAACCACTACTACTACTGAAACAACAACCACTACTACTACTACAAGAACAACCACTACTACTACTACAAGTATTACAAGAAAAACCACTACTACTACTACAAGAACAACCACTACTACTTCTACAAGAACAACCACTACAACTACCACTACTACAACTACAAGAACAACCACTACTACTACAAGAACAACCACCACTACTACTACTGCTACTACAAGAACAACCGCTACTACTACTACTACTACTACAAGAACAACCACTACTACTTCTACAAGAACAACCACTACTTCTCCTACTACTACTACTACTACTACTACTACAAGAACAACCACTAATACTACTACTACTAAAAGTACAACCACTACTACTACTACAAGAACAACCACTACTACTACTAGTACTACTACTACTACTACTACAAGAACAACCACTACTACTACTACAAGTACAACCACGACTACTACTACTACTACAAGAACAACCACTACTACTACTACTACTACTACAAGTAGAACCACTACTACTACTAAAACAACAACCACTACTACTACTACAAGAACAACCACTACTACTACTACAAGTATTACAAGAAAAACCACTACTACTACTACAAGAACAACCACTACTACTTCTACAAGAACAACCACTACAACTACCATTACTACAACTACAAGAAAAACCACTACTACTACAAGAACAACCACCACTACTACTACTGCTACTACAAGAACAACCGCTACTACTACTACTACTACTACAAGAACAACCACTACTACTTCTACAAGAACAACCACTACTTCTCCTACTACTACTACTACTACTACAAGAACAACCACTACTACTACTACTACTAAAAGAACAACCACTACTACTACTACAAGAACAACCACTATTACTACTAGTACTACTAGTACTACTACTACTACTACAAGAACAACCACTACTACTTCTAAAAGTACAGCCACAACTACTACTACAAGAATAACCCCTACTACTGCTACAAGAAAAACCACTGCTTCTCCTACTACTCCTTATACTACAAGAACAAACACTACTACTAGTAGTATTACAAGAAAAACCACTACTACTACTACAAGAACAACTGCTACTAATACTATTACAAGTACAACCACTACTACTACCAGAACAACCACTACTACTACTACAAGAGAAACCACTACTGCTACTACAGGAACAACCACTACTACTATTACTAGTATTACAACAACAACCAGTACTACCATTACAAGAACAAACACTACTATTTCCAGAAGTAAAACCACTACTACTACTGTTACTACAAGAACAACCAGCACCACTACTACTACTACAACAACAACCACTACTACTACTACAGGAACAACCACTACAACTACCACTACTACAACTACAAGAACAACCACCACTACAACAACAAATACTACTACTACAAGAGAAACCACTACTACTACTACTACTACTACAAGAACAACCACTACTACTACTACTACAAGAACAACCACTACAACTACCACTACTACAACTACAAGAACAACCACTACTACTAC